>NW_027107138.1:848078-865167 GCF_000696795.3 Halyomorpha halys | reverse complement strand
ATTATGATCAAATTTACTTGTTGTATTTTTTATACAGTTGTAAATATCAATAAATAAATTTAAAAAAAAGAAAAAGAAAGAACCTGATCTTCATTCCATAAGATCGGAAGGGGAGGGAGAGGGCGTCTGGCACTTCCTTTCAAGAAATACTCTCTATGCAGGAACGGCTTCATGGTGTTGGGACTATGTCGTACCTCCAATACTGTGTAAACCCGAAAATATGGAAAATTTAAGATTTGAGAACCTATTGCGAAAATCAGGATAAAGCATTACTACAAGGTCAACATTGCTTATAAACGCTATCTAGAGACAAATATTTTGAAAAAAGTTTAAATTTCGGACGAAATTCTCCAGAATTCATAGCCCGTGCAACGTAATGTTTCTGGGCTAAATATGCCAAATAAATGTAGACAAAAATGTCAATTATGGGGAAATGTCGGAAGCCAAAAATATTTTTAATCTCTTTATTTGAATGTAAAAAGAAATTATTGAATGTTTAACAATTATCTGTAATGAGAGAGCCCTTTGTGTTTTTATGAGAGAGTCCCAAAAACGTTGACATTTTTTTACTTTCGATTTTTCCCACATAATTCAAAAGCAATGCATTTCTATGAAAATTATCGTCTAAAATAAATTAAAGAATATATATCTTCGCCGTCATTTACACATAGGAAGCTCCTGTTGAATCATAGGATATTGGGGAACATTGCTTCACTTTCTTCTTGGAGAGCTTTTCGATACCCCTTCCAACATTTGCAGTGTACCATTAATCGGTTCCTGCGAGACTTGTTGGTAATAGCAGCAACCCCTATTAGCAACCATTATAGCAACCCCCTTGCCATCCAAAAAACTAGGTCCGTCACAAGACCATTCCTCCACTTGATGTGTGGAAAAGCTGGCATGGAACAGTTCACAGCGTAGTAGTTAACAGTTTAAAGCGCATTTCATTCGGAGAGAAAAGTTGAATCTGGCATACAGAGCAGTAATTACATTTTCACTGGAAATGACTTCATCCCTAGTTGCATTACAGTGTTTAAATACTTGGATAATCCTCTTTACATCCGTATATTTTACTAGATACTTTGCCAACTTCATGTTCCCTTGTTTGAAAGGGTTAGTTGTTGAATTTCAACCATTGGAAGCTTGAAGAAATAATATACATACTTCCGCTAATATAAGTTTCTTCGAGAATAAAAAATGATTTCTAATTTTCCTATTCAACAATAAATGAATCAAGAATTGCCGATCGCTCCTACCACAATTACACATTCAGAATATGTAATATTTCTTGTAGCCCGTTTGACAAGGGTTGTATCAGCAATCTCTGTAGCTTGTTCGACAGTGATGTTATCATCTAAAAAACTCATAATTAACAAGGAAACGAGTTGTTTATTGTTTTTTTCGTCTGAGAGAAATTTATCTATTTGAAATTATAGTGGACTTCTACAAACGCCTGGAAGACAAAATGATTGATTGATATAATTGATATATGAACAATACATCATTGCATAAATCATGAATAAATCAATGATGTATCATTGATCATCTCATAAATCAATAATTAACTTCTAATAACATAAATGATAAAGAATCAAACACAAATGAACTAAAAATAACTTTTAAAAAAAGAACAATTATAGTTTATATACATATTTGCAATTTTAAAAGAAGATCGAAAACATCAAAGATTGAAAAGATATTTTTAAAAATAAATAAATAAGACAAATTAAGTTTAAAAAATAAATCCTTTAACAGATCATAAAGGTACTTAAATTTATTATTATTTATAATAATACTAAAATAAATAAAAAAATTAATATATGAGCATACATATTTACATATTCTATATACATACTAACTTAATAATATTTAAGTTAAATTGCATTCAATGCTTTTGATCAATTTACAATTTTTTTTTTAAACTTTTAATTGTTATTCTTCAGGAATGAGATGGACAGCAGGTGTTTTGGAAAACTAACCGCTCTAAATAGTGTTAATAAGAAATTTTTAGTGTAATAATCTGTTTGAATAATGTTTAAATTTTACATCAACCCATCGACAACTCATTAGGGTTGTTGCAGCAACTCCACAACTTCTTCATTTTCAAGTTATTTTATAGAAGTAACTTGAAAAACAAATTTTTCCATTTTGGGTACATTAGAAAAATCACATAAGCCAACGAGGAATTGGAAATACGCTTAATCTCTTTGATAGTACCAACACATAAATACATTTTGATTTATATATCACTGACACATCAAAATTATACATCCAAGTTTTCCACAAGTAGGCAGTTTGTAAAATGATTTTACTAATAAATTTACTCATGAAAATATAATACAGTGAAGATCAAACTATAAATAAAATAAGAAACACTTGAAAAAACAAAACTGCTGACTTACAGGATATCCCAATATACAAATTCAAAAAAAGTACCCAATTTTGTTGAAAATCCCAAATTTAGGTACGCTGTAGAAAAACTGGTCAAAAGGTTATAAAGTTAACAATTAACATTTTGGTAAGGGTTTTCTTCTACAGTAAGCATAAGTCCATAGTCGCCAATTGCTGGAGGAGGTCTTCCTCTGAGTTCATTATCCAAATATGTGTCACGAGCCAAAAACAATGCTGAGTGAACTACAGGAGATTATTAGTGACGCATTTGTATTGGGAAAGTTTTCGGGAATAGGTTTTGGTCTATAATTAAATTCAGTAAAAATCATGTATCTGACCTTATTCTTCAAGTCCAACTTGTATGAAATGGTTGCAAGTATCTGTATAAATTCATATTGGTTTCATACGATCTCGGGAAACATTTCTTCTGCTAGACTGGATGAACTAATTATATTGCCAAGACTTGCCTAGTGAATGGTAATTCTCCTAGAGATTGCTTCAAGAGGAATATTTTTACATTCAAATACATCTAAATTCAATTTCCATACATCTCTCTGGAAAACAATTTTTACAAAATATTCAGGCCTGAATTGAAAGCTAACAAAAATTATTTCAATTAATTTTTATTGTGTTATAACAGGTTGTAGTATATTTTAAAATATAACTTTAGAAAAAATAAATCATAGAGAAATAAATTCTCTTATTGAGGACAGAAATACTTTGATGCCACAGATTCTGAAATGTGGCAGCCATTAAGTCTTAATCCTGACCTTGGTTACAACTTTTTCTCTTATTCCTTTCACAAAATTTGGGCAGCATGAGAAAAAAAAAAAATGTGGTTTGAAAGACCATTGCCATGGGTTAATATAGTTAATATCTTTTTATTTAAACATTACCGTTTTTTTTTTTTTTTTTTGTTTTTTTGACTAATTGTCATTATCCTTAAGAAATGAGATCTTAAAGTTAATAATTGGATAGTATTTCATTAGGATTATTATTTACCATTATCGTGATTGTTTTAGGTTTTCATACTTGTGGGCACGAAAACGAATGCTAAAATTGAATTAGTCGATTTTGCGTTTTATTTTGCTAAGAGCCTAACCTAAGAACATTCAGTATTTATTTAATTAAAATTTTCCAATATGTTTCTTGTATAGAATGCAGTTTAAAATTAGAGTATGAATGTTTCACATTATTTGAGAATCACTCATTTAAAGAAATTTAATAAATTGATGTTAAATATTAAAATGAATATAGATTAAATTTTGCATTTTATTTTAATGTTTATCTAATATATAAGTTAATATTAATATTTTTAACGGATTAACTGGCTCCTTAGGACGGATAAGCGGGGTTCTACTGTACATTATATTTATAGGTAATGCGTATTAAATAACATAGATACATAAAACAGAATCTTTTCGGAGTCGAAATCGAGCCAAGATAATAGTAGAATGAACTAGGATAGTATAGATGAACCTAAGGAGAGCAGTGTAATGAGGAATTGATTTGCCAGAGAGGTGAACGGTGATTGGTCCTTGCCGGACACGCCCACGAGGGGGTTGGCCTCTCACCCCCTGACTATCGCCACTAATCCACGCCCCCCGGCCAACTATCTCCTCTTTACTGAGTACATTATCTAGCAAGCTCAACAGCTCCATCTACCTCCAGCAACTTCACTTCATATAGGCCGTAGCGGGTCCAACTTTTCATCTAACTCAGTTCTCATCTCATCAATACCGAAACCGCTCAAAATTAAACTACAGTGAAATAGATTAATTATCATATATTGACTTCAACATATTTAGTCACCCTGGAGGCTCACTTGAAAAACAAATTTTAAAAAATTAAATAATTTTTCAAAGTACAACCCTTTCAAATCTGAAATTGACTAATTGATATTTTCATTTTAAAAAATCTTCCCTAGAAAATCTGTAGAGAAAATACCTATAAAGCTTATTACAATTGTAATAAATTTCATAATACATTAGGATAGAAAATAATCACAGTGGAGCCCTGCTTATCCGTCCTAGTCGGCCCGAAACATAGGGAGTAGTGAGGTGGCTTAGAGTTATATTTTAAGATTACTGTTGTATGTCGGATAAAAGCGAAATGTGGTATTAATGTATATAAATAAATATTAGCCTAGGTGTTCTTATAATTATTTAAATTTTACTAAAGATATTAATATTTTTGGAATTTAATTTTGTTTATAATAATATTTGTGATTGTTGCAGCCGTTGGCCATCTTAGGTTAATTTGTTTTTATTTTACCTTAATTAACCTTGCAATGATTTACTTCAATTTATTTTACTATTAATTAATATAATCTTAGATTCCATTCCTGTTCATGTTATATTTTTTACAAACTAACTTATCATTATATTCCCTTTTATTATAACTTTTTAATTAATTTCTTTAACTTTTTTATTTATTGTATGACTTTCTTTTGTCATCTCCATTTGTATCTTTATTATTTATACATATTGTTTCTAGACAACCACTTTTATTAAAAAATATTTCTCATATTTTCCTCATTTGATTTCCATTTTATTAGTACAGTGATATTCATTACCTTCCACAATTCGCTTATTTGTTGTTATACTGTTAATCAATTATTTAATAATTAATATTCATTAATTCAAATTATTCCATAGTTTATGTTTAACCAGTATTTATTATTACTAGTAATGAGAGGTCGTAAATTAAATATCATTTAAACCAAATTAAAGGTTAGAGGAAGACGTCTTGAAAACATGGCATTTTAGTCCCAATTAGGCTATTTTAAAGAGGATAAAATAATTTTATTAAAGACAATTTAATTTTAGATTAATTAAGCGAGCTCGATGAAAATCTTTTGAGCCATTTTCGAGATAATTATAAATAAGTGTAAAATCAATTATATAATGTAAATATTCTCAGATTTTGGAGAAGAATGTCAACTTTTTCTCAAAAATCCGACATCTCAAGCATATTCATATCTAAAATGCGAAACTTCAGGTTTGTACAACTTTTGACATTCATAGACACTATTTTGTGAGACTAGGTTATTTGGATTCCAGGGGCCTTAAAACGTGTATTTTTATTTAAAAATCGTAAACAAATGTTTTCTCGATTGCAATACCTTCGATGTTAATAGGTAAGTGCAAGTAACAATATCATAACATAAAATTAATTGAAGCAATTTTTGAGAATCCTGGTTAATAATTAACCAACTGGTTTCGGTTACTTCCACATTTCCAAGTTGTCCCAAAATTAGAATGTTTTCTTTATATTTTCTTCTACTGGGATTTTATGAAAAAATATAAATAGGATACTGGAAACCTAATTAATAGTTTCTAAACCGCTTGGTTTTAAAGTAATGTTTCAAAATCATTATAATTGTTCAGACAAAATTACATAAGAAAAATTCATATCCATATTCGAATATTATAAAAACTACTACCCCTACGAAGATACCTGTCATAAATTAGTTTATAGAACGTTAAACTGGCTTTATTTTGAGTGCTAGTAAACGTCTGTACGTACATCTAATAATTTTTCAGATATATTTTTTCGTAAATCAAACTTTTTATCCAAACAACTAGAAATCAACATTTTTAAAATTTATTTTGTCAAATATCATAAAAAGTACTACTTCTACGAAGATTAACGTCATAAACTACTTGAAACACATGAAACTAGCGTTAATATTAGTACTAATAGACATCTGTACGTCATCTTGTACATGAGATATAGATTTCCCTAAATAAATTCAATAACTACTGATCTTTTTTTATGAAATATTGCTTTTTAAAAAACTATATCTGGAGAACTATTAAACGTTAAAAATTATAGGGTTCATATTTTAACAAATTTACTTTTCTCTAAATAATGTTCCATTACGTTTTCCTGTATTGTAGGTAGTTTTAATTGTATGTGATTTGCATAAATTACTGAAAACAAAGAAAACTCATATATTACTGTTTATAACTTTTTTCAGTTTTGGAGTAATGGTGTATGAATGTGCATCAGTTATTACGAAAATGACTGCCAAGAAATTAATTTTTTTTTTTTTCAATTTCCTTTAATTCTCTTAAAAACTTTGACCATATTTGCTTTATATGGTATAAATCATTTCATTGTACTCTAAATTTTTAGTGGTAGAGAAGCTGATATTGGAATATTGAGAGAGAATAAAAGTTCCTTTGAACTTCAATTTTTCAAGTTCATCATTACTTCTTTTTTTGTAATCGTTGTGGTAATTTAATACAACATAAAGGGAGTACAACCAAAATGGCGGCCTTGTCTTTTAAGAGTGGCCTCTTATCTTTATAATTCCTTTTAGTCCAAGAAGAGAAAAGGGCTGTTTCAAAACGTTGAAAAAAAACAAATTTTTCAGAACTTTATTTACATAAAACGTTTATCTTTTTTGGGGTAGTAGTTTTTTTGATTTGCATATAAATATGAATTTTTATATGATCTTTTTCACAAACAACTAAAAATTAATTTATTATACCAAACATCACAAAAACTATTCCCACAAAGATATACGTCATAAACTACTTGATAGTACATTAAATTAGCTTTAATTTGATTGCTTGCAGACATCTATACATCTAATATTTCCTGAGATATTGTTTTTTATAAATCAAATATTGTTTTCCGAACTAGAAATCAATATTTTGTGAATATATTTTAGCAAATATCATGAAAAATACTATTCCTACGAAGAAAAACATCAGAAACTATTTTATAGTACATTCAAATAGCTTTAGTTTGAGGTCTACCAGACATCTGTACATCTAATGGTTTCTATGATATAGCATTTCATTAATCAAAAACTTTGTCTAAACAATTATAATTCAATATTTTGTTAATATATTTTGTTAAATATCATAAAAACTACTACTCCTATGAAGATAAACGTGGTAACCTCCTTTATTGCACATCAAATTAGCTTTAATATGGGTCTTAATTAACATCTCTACGTCTAACGGTTCTGAAGCTATAGTTTTCCCAAAATTAATTCTCTAATTATTGATTGTTCGTTATTTTGTTATCAAATGTTCCTTTTCATAAAACTGTATCTCGAGAATTATTTATCATAAACAGCTCTACTAGGGCTCATATTTTAGCAAATTTAATCTACATAAAATGAAGTTTTGTTAGGTTTTCTAGTGTTGTAGGTAATTTTTAAACTTTTAATGTTATTAAACAGTCGCCATGTTTCATTACCCCTAACTATAGTTGGCAGATTCATTAATTTTGACTAGTAATTAAACATTGCTTTTATTAAATTAATTAAAAATTGGCGTGAAATAATTGACTTTTTTACCACTGGGCTCTTGTATTATTTTCACGTCATAGAACTTTATCACGCACGCTAGAAAACACAGTGTTCAATTTATACTTAAAGTATCTACTAACAGCCGGTTAAGTGCTGCAATTTAAGTACTATCAATTAGGTATTAAATAAAGAACTTACTACAGCAATTTATTTAGAGAGGGAGGGAAATAAAACGTAAAAGTTCTCAACTACTTCCATTGAATTTCCTTTACATTTGCTCTTCTACATAAAATTTCGTGAAAATCACTCAAGATTGAGTTTATAAGTTATTTTGGGTACAATAACCTCTTTGAGTAAAATGTTTCGATGAGCACAGTTTGAAATTCTCTCAAATATCCTAACTCTTTCATTTATTTTTCACTCCATTGTTTACAAATTATTGGGCTTAAGTGGGACCCCACACAACCTCAGAACTTAATCAATATCGGACTGAGATTGTGTATCAACACAAATTGAAGAGAGATACATCCGGAACCAAATTCGTTCCCTGATATCTGAAGTACATAAAATTTTCGATTCTAAAGAAATATAAGTTTTTTCATTTCCCTCGAGTACAATACATTCAGACATTTGGTAATGAGGAAGGAAAAGCATATTTAGGAACCTGAGACATAAAATTTATTCATTGAAACTAGAAAATTAAATAGAAGATATAGGATATAGATATAATATAACTCTCAAATCTTATAATAGATAGAAAAATTCACAAATAAAGACAACCTCTTTTGACAATAACAGTCTCACTTCTTACAATAGTCAACTTTTAGTACCAGTAGAACATTATAATAGCGAATTATTGAAGTAAGTAGTTGATTGATCACGAGGCTACAGGTTCATCATTTGAGGACACATTGAGAGATAAATAAAAAAATGTAGTTTTAAGTATTCCTTTATAGTTTAAAAGATTGTGAACCCAGGTTTCGTTGTTTAATGTATTATAGATAATAAATATGTAGGTTTTCTAACAAACACTTTGATAACTGCAGTACAATCTGAGTTTCATGGCTAGGGATAGGAGACGACTGTAAGTTTGTAATCTCTTATTGAGACAAGAAACGACATAATAATATATTTCTTGAGAAGTGTGTCAATAACAGCCAAATGGATTAACGTTATAAATTTATCTAACTTAGAATTCGCTACAAATATTGATGTGAACAGCACATCCAAATAAGATACATAATGTGAACCCATGAACGGTCAGGGGTTCAGTATTTGATTAGGAAGTATTGTTTTTAGAACAAGGTTTATACAAGATGAGTTTTTCAAGATCACCTTCAAGCGTCCGATTTTTCCCCAACTTAGAAGATCCATTTTATGAGGTTGGGTCGACCCCAAGAGGGCTTCAGAATACACAAGGTTCACTCACGTCTGCAGTAACAGAACAAATAATCATCTGCCACAACCAGATTAGAACCCAGGGCCTTGGAGTTAATAGCACAACGCATATATATATATATATATTTGTGAATCTTTAGGATCAGTCAATAAGACAACTTTATTGAGGTGTCGTTTCGCAACTATATTGTTCACATTGTCATTCCCAATAATCAAAAAACAGTTTTTTTTTAACAAAGAATTTCTTCAACTATTTATTAAAAGACTACATTGAACAGAGTATAATTTGAGAATAATAACTATACACATTACTCACAATTTTCTTTTAGGGGGATCGACCATTAGCTAACAGGAGATCTACTACTTTATTTTTTGCTGTTTTTCTGGTGTTTCGGGAAGTTAATTTCGCGTTAGATTTATTAAATTTTTTAGTTGTAATGATTTTGTTCCTTTTTGGACATTAACTGGTATAATTTATATCTATTAATATATCTTCCAAAGTGGATAGATGTTTGCCACCATTTTGTTTCCATTTCATCGTTCGAATTTTGAATTCAAAGTACGTTTAATATACATAATAGTATTTTGTTTTCTATATCGAATTCCATGGTAAAATGTAATCTCGAGGAATACTGATTAAATTCACTTCAAACTATTTCTTTTTCGCTATTCTTGTTGGCTTTGCGTTTATTATTTCGTGAACAAATTTATGTATAAGTGCTTTAGAAAATGGGAATTTAGCTATTACTGTGTCTAATAAATCATCTAAATACGCCAAAATCGGGGCAAGAGGAAATTCCATGACGCATCCGAAGTTTTAGATATACATTTTTACGTTGAAAATATCCTCTATCTATACATAAAGCTGGTAGGGAGAAGATGGTTGGGAGGTGCAGTCAGCAAAGAACAACATAAATAAACAAAAAAATATTTATTAATGCCGACATTTTGAGTTTCAGCTCTTCACCAGGGAGTCAAGGGAGGAACGTTGGCTAAAACTGATCGTTTGATGAATTGGTAAAATAAAAGTGGTAGTTTGATGAATTGGTAAAATAAAACTGGTTGTTTGATGAATTGGTAAAATAAAACTGGTTGTTTGATGAATTGTGTATTAGGAATATTTGTATGTGTTTCGAGTTTGTTCTATTTTTTTTCAATAATAGTTTTTTTTTTGTATGTGTATATTAGTTAACGATGTTGTATCCAATGAAACGAGTTTTACCCTGGTGGAATTTGAATCCTGTTGATATTTTTTTGGGATCCGAAGAAGTTTTCGTGTTGTATTTGTTGGTGGAAATGTACTTTAATATATTTGCTAGATATTTTTATAACTCATGTGTTGGGGAACTTCCGGAATGAAACTCACTGGGTTTCCTTCTTTATGTTTTTTTTTTTATAGCTGAGTGTAAGTTTGGGGATGTTGGTGAACTTGTAATCAGTTTGCAATATGTTTTGTTGCCAATGTGCTCTTGTTGTTTAAGCTGTGCTAAGGTTATGTTTTTGTAAGTCATTACTTTGTTGAATTTGTACGTTGAATTGTTTGTCGTATGGTAATTTATTTATTTTTTAGACATATTCCTCTTTGGTGATAGCGACAGTTTAGTTCATTTTGTCTGTTTTTGTTAATATATGTCAGGTTGTGTTTTTAAAAACTCTTTTGTGGTTCTGTACATTTTTCAGAGTTTGAGGGTGTCTTAGTGTAACTGTTGTTATTGTTATTTTTGTATTGTTTTCATAGTTAATTATTAAATTTACCTCTCATTTCATCCCGTTTATTCCCTTCTACACTATTTGAATAATAAATTCTATATCATTAATATAGGAAACTTTTTCGATTCATAATTTATACAATGCTTAGGGCCGAGTGACAAGAACTGTTTTGCATCGATTTGGAATTCTACACTGATAAGGTTCACAAACCGCTTTTAATTTCCTATATTTATTTTCTTATTTCTTTACTTGTTTTTATTTTATATGATTCAATGTCAGTTCCTGGGTATGTTTAATGTTATTGAAAAAGTGTTCACAAATAAAATGGAGGACAAGCTTGCAAATTTCGGTTTTGTACATTTCTATCTCACTGATTAAGTTATTAACTTTGTTTATTGCACTTTTTATCCCTACATTTAAAATACTTTTCTTGAACCTATCCGTAGATTTCCTGAATTCAATACTGAATCTTTTTTCGATATTGGAGGTAGAGTGTAGATTCTTGAAGGGGTTCTCAATGATGATGATGATGATGAGGGAGTATGTGTTCAGATGAGGAATAGAAACGTTTTTGTGTTCTTAGCAGTAGCTAATTTTCTATGTGTATTTTGAAACTGTTTCACTAATGTACTTATCATAAGTCACATGTAGTAAAGGGAAAAGTGATTATTTTCATAACATCATGGAAATACTAAAATAATTAAATTAAAATAAATGAAACAATTTAATATTAACCAAGGTTTCACCCCATTTCGTCAGGGCTAAATGAAACAAGGTACAAACATTGTAAGAAGAGGCAGGAAATTAGAATACATATACAAAGTAAGTATATAAAAGTATGCAAAATATTATAATATTTTGTCTGATATTACAAGAGGCATTAGAAGAGGATTATTAGATGATTCTATCAGTTTACTTACATATATAACATAAACAATCTAACCCTTACTGTACTTGTTAATGTACATTACCTTTGTTACATTTACTTCACCTAACTGTTTTCCATTTACACCATATTTGTGACTATTACTAATCAGTGCTGTTCTACTATTTATTACTCTAGTTCTTTATTTACAATTCGATCACACTTGACTGTATTCATAAGTACTTAGTTTGCTAGTAACGTATATTTATACTTCCATAACTTAGCTCTTATTTTTTTACAAAATTTTTTTTGCATATTTTCTTACTTTGTTAGTATATGTATTGAAATTGTCTGTATCCTTTTACAATATTTGTATCTTATTACATTTAGCCCCGACGAGTAGGGCGAAACCTTGCTTAACGTTAAATAGGTTTTTCTACTATTTTGTACCTTTTTTGACTGCTACTCGTACTATCTTCCAACAATGTTTATTGTAAATTTCGATACAAAAAAAAAAAAAAAGAGAAAATAACAATCAAATGTTGTCAACGTTTATTATTATTATCAAACGATAATAATTTTTATAGAAATTAAACTCGTTGAGGATCGAATAGCTAGTTATTTTATTCAAAAGATAAGAAATTAGTGAATCGCAACATCTCACCGTTTACTTGACAACAATCGAACGCAAATTTCAGTCCTCAGAGTATAACACTTGTTAGAAGGTTGGATATAAGAGACTTTCGAAAAGAGTATAGTGAAGCCGCCTCCGTTTTTTACAGGGAATGTTGTATTATTATAGGCAGTGCATACGAGTGCGGTATAAATGGCTACATTATATTTGTGTTGTGTATAAATAGAGTCATAAATAGCTACATTATCAGGAGAAGGCCGTTATGAGAGAGCGCGATATGGAGCGGATGCAAGAGAGGGCTTTATTACCTCGGCCAATGGTTTACTACCGACATAAAAGAGGAATTGGACGCGTGTTGGGCATTAACTATCCGCTGGGCACGGTACCACCTCATAATTGAATATTTTATCACTTTAACTTTATCAAACTTTTCTACTCTTTATGATATCCTAGTTTTTGCAGTCTCCATCAATCCATCCTTTTAAAAAATGAAACGTTTAGTAATCATGTCATCTAATGGAATGCTTGATTAAACCGTACATTAAGAATTGAGAATAAATACGACGTTATCTCATCCCCGCCGTAAGTTCTGCAGCATTTAGACAGTTAAAGGCTTCACCAGTGGCAGTGTTAAACACATTTACTAGAGAAAAAGAATAGTCTTTAAGAAGTTTAACGAAAACCAAATACAGTTAATAGTCAAAATTGAGTCTACCAACCATAGTTAGAAGGATTAAAAAATGGCTGCTGTTTCAAAACGTTACAACAAAAATTTTATTCATTCGGAGCTCCATAACTTGCAACAAGACTAGATAAGCTAATAGAACATGATTTAAAGTAGAGAAAATTTGCTAAAATATGATTCCTAATAGAGCTGTTTAAGTCTAGTAGTATCCGAGATACAGTTTTATAGAAAGCACCATTTCATAAAGAAATAACAAAAATAATAGTTAGAGAATATACTTTGGAGAATTGGTATCTCAGAAATCATTAAACGCACAGATGTCAATTAGCTCTCAAATTAAAGCTAGTTTAATGTACTATAATGTAATTTATGACATTTATTTACGAAGGATTAGTATTTTTCATGATGTATGCCGAAATAAATAAACATAATGTTGATTTCTAGTTGTTTGGACTAACTCACTATGAGTAACTATTAAACGTACAGATGTCTATTAGGGTTCGTATTATAGAGCATTTGCTCTGCTTTAAATAACTTACTCGAAGTTTTTTTATTTGGAGTAAACTAATCTTCAGGGGCCGTGTATCTTTAATACTTCAAAATTTATTTATTACTCATTTACTCTCTCCCTGGTGAAGTATAAGCAAAAATTGAACCATTTTTTAAAAGCAAATATCGCACATTTTTTTTTAAATCTAAAAAACTGAAAAATGAATTTTCTCTTCGGTTTGTGTTATTGTTAATTTTTGTGTTATATTATCATTTTCGAAGGACTTTAAACTGAAAAGATTGAATACGTTTTATGTTCAAAGATTCATCTGAACCCCACTTCAAGCCTGTAGACGCAATTAGGCTTGAATTTGGTCTTGTAGATCAGTAGTTTGTTTTCAATTGAAATATGAGAGTTTGTGTGACAATGTATTATATAACTGACCAAATCGTCGGTTAAGTTTTTGTCTTTTAAGTTTTTATCCATGGGAATTTATAAAAAATGAGAACTCGATGGCTTCTAAGGAAATACCGAGAGTTTAAAAAAAATGTTTTTGAACTAGCACGTCCCAAATCAACCCGTTTATTTTTCCACTTGAACTTTCTCATACAGACAGAAACAGAACATATTTTCTTATTTATTAGTGAGCTTGTGTCCTCAGAATTCATGGTCGATGACGTCGACCACTGAATTTGCATCACTAAGATTGAAGAGAATATTTCAAATCCTCTTACCCATACAGTCGCATCTATATTAATTTGGAGGATTTCACGATATAAAAAACCAACTGCAAATCTTTAGTAGAGTTATATAAATAGTATCCGATGCCTTCTTTTGACCTTAAATTCATAATTCAAGGATTTATGATTATTGGTAACTTTATCCTACCTCTTGGCCAAATGACGGAGAGAGCGTAAGATGCTTGAAATAAAGATGTGAAAATTTTTAGGGGGAGCTATTCATGGAAATTAATGCTATCGAAATAACACCAACGAGGACTTAGAGAGGACCCTCTTAAGTCCAAGAGATCAATAAAAGAAAAAAAAATGTTATTTCACCCCAATTTTTGATTACTAATGAAAACTTTGTAGAATTACTAGTCAAAATTTAGACTCTGCCAACCATAGTTGCGTGGGGGGGGTTTAAAAATGGCGGCTTTTTAAAAATGTTTCAAAAAATTATTTTTTCATTGTAGCTCCATATCTTTAAAAGTACTTGGAACACTATAAAACCTAATAAGTTGAGTAAATTTACTAAAACATGAGCCCTAATAGAGCTATATTTCAATAAGCTAGAGATATAGATTTCAATAAAGAACTTTTTTTTCCATATAATGAAAAATTTATATGCTGTGAATTTATTTTATTATTACATACAGATTTATATTAGCTCTCAACTGAGGAGTAGAAGGAGTTTCTAACTAAAATAAATCTGAGAAGTAGTTGCCATTTTATTCCTCTTTAACATTAATTTCGACTCTTAATTCTATAGTTTTCATTAAAGTATTCAAAAAGCGGAGGGAAGTAACGTACATTTTTCTGCTCTCGAGAAGCGGGCCAACTCTTGACTATTTCGTTTTATCGGATCGGCCGATTTGTTCCATTCAGTGACTAACCCAAAAAAAGTCACAAAATCTTTTGCCAAAGTCCTGTCATATAAAAGCTGTCTGAAGCTGAAAATGGATGATCAACTAGAAGATCAAAATCAATTTATTTTTCTTCTATTTTTTAAAGGAATAGTTAAAATGTTAGTTTCAATATTTTTTTTTCCCTTAACAAGCCATCTTCTGTTATAGGGAATTCAGAAATAACCGCTTTTTATGCGTTTTTCAATTTTTTTTTTTCTAATGCGTATTATGAATTTAGCACCTTACAAGCTACAAGCCGGTGAGTATAAGTAATTTCGACATTGATTTTCGACAAAAATTTCCTTACTTGTTTAAAAGCCCTTACTATCGTTTCGATAATATCGTCTGGCATTTATCAATAATAGTGATGAAAAATTCTATAGTTCCTCGTGCACATATTGCAAGTGACTGTCTATATCAGCTCAGTGATTTGTTATACCGTTTTTAGATTGGAAAACTCAATTTTCAACTTCTGAAAATAAGAAAATTAATAAGGTACTGCGTTGAAAGGAGTTTTTAAAATATTCTTTCTAGCAAAAATCTATATTTACCTTGAGAAAAATATTCATATAAAACACCTCTACCCACTCTTAGTGCTAATTCACAATTTTCTATTGACAGATTGTGAATTAGCACTAAAAACTCATACTCCCACTTTTTACGAGAGAAAAGTATTCATTTATTTAGTTATTGAAGATTGAACAGAAATGGAGCAACCATTTCGATCAAACATACTTAATATATTATATCCCAATTGGAACTCAACACTAAAATGTGAACCCATATTTACAATTGTTGAATTTCAATGTTTTTCTAGGATTTAGGTTGCCAGAGATGTATTTTTATCATCCGTTTTGTCGAAGAATAATAAAAAGGCAAAACGTATCTGAGCATGAATAAGGGAAGGGATGGGATATAAATAAAATTTAATAGAGCGGATAAGAAGGCCCTAGGCAAAGTGAGGCTGCTATTAAAACTATATCTGGATAGAGCCTGTCCTGGCTTCATCTGGCTGTAACTTACGATACAAACGGCATTAAACACACGTATTTTACTATTGTGCTTCTGCTATAAACTTGTCATAAAAGCACGACACTTCCATAGCAGTTTTACATCGGGTTTAGTGCCGCGAGCGGGCATCGTAAACGGAGATTATTCTGGCGGCGACCTCCAACTTTGACAAAGTATTTTAGTTCCGTCTCCATTCCTTTACGTCATGTTCCACAGCGGTCTTATCGTTATGATTCATTGGTCGTACCGTCCATTTCCCAGGATCGGTCCAATCATGGTACTTCTTAATGATTTGACCATAGACTAATATGAGAGAAGATGGTCCAGGGAGGTGGTCAGTAAAAAATACACAAATAAACAAAAATTTTTTATTTGTGTTGACGTCTCGACCTGAATTTCAGTTTTTAATCAGGGCTGAAAAAAATAAAAAAGGGAAAACAACCATAACTCAGAGAAACATACAATCAAAAGGAAAATAATAAACATAATGATAATAGGGAAATAATTTAAATGAACATAATGAAATGTATGAAAGAAAACGATATATATGATACAATGGGCAAAGAAAGAAAAGAAAAATATGTTACAATAGATAAAACTATAGTAACTGCTATCTACTTAGTTTATTGTTATGCATATTTCCATGTTTGTTTGTTTATTATTTTCCTTTTAATTGTATGTTTCTCTGAGTTATAGGTGTTATCCCATTTTTTTATTTCAGCCCTCATGAAGACCTGAAATTCAGGTCGAAACGTTGGCACAAATAAATACGTTTTTGTTTATATGTATATTTTTTGCTGACCTTATCCCCAACCATCTTCTCCTTTCATGATACTTGTTCATTAGTGTATAGTCTGTAGTCTTTGTAGCTCTTAGGCTCAACCATCTATTTGATATTTTCATTGTCGATTTGGTGCCTGGAGTAGTCTACTTTGCTTATTGAAACTTTGTCAAAAACAGGATACAATTCATAAAATATTGGCAATTGAAGGCTAGATATCAATAACGG
>NW_027107138.1:831715-846198 GCF_000696795.3 Halyomorpha halys | reverse complement strand
TCAGTTAATGTGGCATTATGCCGCTTTATCAGCATGCTTCTTGGGTCTAAATAGATTTCTTGCACTTTGCCCACTATAGACGCCTAGTTTTTAATTGCAACAGAAATAACCATTATTTCTATATCACCATAAATGATGAGAAATCTCAAATTTGATAGAACTTGAAGTTCATTGTATACAACATAATTATCAATATTAAACATCGCATGCAGGTACTAAACCCGTAATATGACAAATGTGTCTGTCGGATCAAGTTAAAATTATTTGTTTACTTCGTATATCGTATACATTCAATACAATGCATTTATTGCTCTAAGTATTTATTTATTTGTATAGATTAAACAACCTAAAAAAAATTATAAGTTGAAAAAATAAATTAGTTTAAAATACCAAAATATAAGACAAATAAATATCGCTATTGGTCCTGAAACGCATCTGCCGCGCTAAGGGTTAAATCAATAACTTATTATCCTAGTTGTTAGATTGCCAATCACATTTATAAAATTATCACAAACTTTTTTTTATTTCATGAAATGTTTATTGCACGGATTGGTTATTGTATGGTAACACATCGCCCATAGTCTTCAGTAGCCAAAGGTCCTAGCTTCCTAAAACAAAGGGAATAAACAATACATTTGTATAGTATAATATTATATTATATCATAGTAATAGGGATCATAGGTTAATAAACAATACATTTGTATAGTACAATATTATATTACATTCTATCATAGTAATAGGGATCATAGAGCTCATTCACACTATATTTACAAATATATAAATTAAACGATAACAAAATAAGAAATAGAAGAAAAAAAAAGTAAAATGTGGAAAATAATAATAATACTAATTTAAATATATATGAACACAAAATTAAACTTAAATTAAAATAACCTTTTGAACACAACCATTCCTATTTACATTCAGTCTGGGGAACTCCGAAGCGAGCTCTTCCCCCCAGTTGTGGAGGAAAGAGCAGGACTCCGGCGATCCCGGCGCTTCTCTCTCAACTGCGTCACTGGTATTAAAATTCAGTGGAGGATGAGTGAGGGCCTTCCTAAATCAATTTTTTTGTAATATAGTTAAATTACAACAGAATGAGCTAAATGATACCAGATGCTTATTATGTACTCATAATATTAGACATCGATCGTTATAAATATTTAGGTGTGTGATGTTTCAGCCGGCGAGGCCTTCCGTCCTTTCTTATGACGACTTCCAGAAGCTGGAGAACAAGAGGAGCAGCCCTTGCAGCCACCACTCGGAAGAGCCATCGTCCTTCAACCAGGTGGAGATCTAGCTGAAGTGGAGGAAGGCGGCCACAGCCAGCTCCTCCGACTCGGATGACTAGACTCCAACGCCTCTTCATTCCTATACTCACAAATTTTGCCATTTCCCTAAAAGCTATTCTCCAAATCTCTCATTGTTCACTATTTTATTATGACTATTACTACCCACAAAATTAATAATTATTGCATTTGTTTTTCAGTAAAATCATTATCATACAGCAATCCATTTTAATATGAAATAATTATTAGAATTATTTGAACCGTTTCAGCCATTTATGTACAAATGTTTTATAATCAATACACAAATACAAAGCCCTTTTTACATGGATCATTGAAGAATAAGGAATAATAATCGATTCTTCGCAAATCATAGTACTTAACTATGTACCATATATTGATGCACCTCTAAAGTGAAATAGTTGTAACTAGTTTATAACATATACTATCGATATAATATATAGAATTTTAGTATAGATTTTCGTTATAATTTAATCGACTTTTCCTCAAGAAGACGTTTCCTCGATTGTCATAGATCGCCAACAAACCGTTCACTGTCATCACAAATTACGTTGTTCCTTCCTGTATTGCTGCCTTACCTCATTACTTTTAACGTACCTCCTAATTATGCCAAGACTATTAGCTACCATTCCCACGAATCATGTATCATGTATCTAAAATTTACTATACATACAATTTTCCTCTAAATTCATCGACTTGGGATAAAACAGCTTCTTTAATCAATCCAAACATGATGAAACGTTATACGAACCAGTAACACAACCGCAAACTTATTTTCGGTTATGTTATATAATAGCTTGATCTCAATTAATGAGGTTGCACTGTGAGGGATTAATAAGATTCTAATTAGGCCTCTCTCATTTGATTATTATCAATATGTGCTATATGGAATATGAGTTATGAATAGAGTTGAGAAAAACAGTTTTGGCTGTTTGTTGCCCCATAAAGATTCCAATTAGGATTCTATTTAACAGAAAGTTTTGAGCTATCCCAAAGGCTAATTGTTTCAGGTTCAGTATTTGAAATATTCTACCATGACAGTGAATCCCAACTACCATACTGTATCTACCTGACAGTGGCCCTTACGAAAATCATTTTATTTTATTTCATTATCAATCGTGACTGCATTCAGTCTAAATAACTACTTGATCATTGGAACTGAAGAGGTTGTTGATGATGTCATTTTCCAGTTGTTGAGAGGTTTCACTTTAGAATTATTTTAGGGGATCAGGAATAAATTCCATCAATTTTTTTCCAGATTATTATTTTATGTTCATTCCTGGACGAAACAGTAAAAAATCCCATACTTCTATAGCACTGAAAGTGATTTAAAATTTAATCCCATGCTCGTTCCAAGGTTCATAGAATGGTTTCTATAATTCAAAATCTCCTGCACATCCTTTATTTAATTTTTTCATATTAAATCTACTTAATACCATGAAACATCATTGTTTATTTAGCAGATCTATATTGTAATTTTATATTTTAAAATTGTATGAAAAAAGGTGTCTATTGTAGTTTCGACCCTGTCCTGAAAAGTGTTTTTTTATTCATTTGTTAGAATACATGTCTATCAAAAAATCAATCATTCATTTAGGTTCATATTTTCATATATATATATATATATATATGTAGTGAACCATTTGTTTTTGTTGTGGTTCGTATAACGTTTCTACGGTTCGGTCATCTCTTTGATTTATTTATACCTATAATTATAATTTCTGCTTTCTGGATAAGGGCCGCCACAGATTGAAGCCATTACAGACATGGCCCATTTAGTACAACTTCGTGCACTGAGATTTTTCTCGGTTCAGTATGTCACGAGTCATGATGTATCAACTCGCTTCTCTCAAAAAATATTATATTATACGCAGAATGTCTCGATCAATATTTAAGATGCGATGATTTAAAATAATATTTTTGGAATTGTTGATTTACCCCAGGGACAGACTATAGCACAGGCCAACCATCTTAAAACCTTGCTAAAATACGAAAAATTCAAATGCAGATATGTAGTATAAATTAGCACATACTTGTTTTTTATTTGAGCTCTAAAAATACTAGCAGAAATACGATATTTTCCTCCTTGAAAAATTTTTATTGCTGGGTTAAATATCTAACCATTCATTACATCATTGCCTATTTATCCAATTTATTATCACTTCAGTCCTTGAAATTTAAATTTTATTGTGTACTATTGATGTGACAGACCTCTTAGGGCCGGTTGCTACACAGTTTTTATATTTTTTTATTTTAAGGCATCAACCACTTATCGGTCATTACCACATTAATTTCCGACAGGTACCACAGTGAATTCTCGAGTAAAATAATTATCTGCTACACCAGAAAGCTAACCTTCAAATCTGGCAGTAAACTTACAGGGCACCTTCGATAGTTGCAGTAAACTTACAGGGCACCTTCCATAGTTGCAGTAACTTACAGGGCACCTTCGATAGTTGTATTAAACTTACAAGGAACCTTCGATAGTTGCAGTTGTATCTGTTCCCTAGCCAAGGTATATTGTATTATTACGTTTCTTTCCAAATTCAATAAAATGGATTTGATCGAGAAAGACGATTCGACAGATGACGAAGAATTAGTTGCTGGGGCGATAATGAAAAAAAATATATTCCGTCCACGACCAAATTATTTTTTACACTGGTCGGGTGAAGAACTTTCGATTGTCAAAATTGGCTGTTGAATCAATTCTAAATATAAGAATTTCAATAAACTCATTTTTGGTTTGATTAAATGTTTCTTTGGCCAACCTCCTTTTCCGATCAACTATTGCTTCAGATCTGAATTGAATGACTTGAAATGAATTGTAAAAAAAAAATTCATTATTTGTTCAAATAAACTATGATTCACTGATTAAAAATTGCTATAGTTTTATGGTAATATGATCAATTTTACTCACCTTAGCTGTACTTAAGAAACAACAGAAAACTTTTATAAAATCAAAAAGCTAAATTAAACCAAATAATTATGAAATTCGACCAATATTTGATTAGATTTTTCTAGAACACTAGCGCGATCTATCGACACTTATTTCAGTTACAAGTAATCTTGGTAACCTGGCTGACAAAATTAAAGACCAGAAACAGATCATTAAGTTACTAAAGTTGTACTAAACTCTTGGACAAATCTTAGTATTACCGGAGATTGGAGATTGGTGCAACCGGCCCCTAATAATTATATAATTATGGATGACTCAATAACAACCAAGCATGCGTGCCTGATGTACTGTTTATACAAAAACTTATTTTCTTCCAATTCTTGCGATTTCCACTTTCCTCTTTTTCGTAAATAAATAGTACTATAACGGGTTATAGTACTATTCCGTGAAAAAATAAATTGTATTAAGTAAAAATTTCTCGTTCAAAATTATTTTTCTCATTTTCACAAATGAAAGGACTTCTTATCAAACAGCGGTGATTATTTTAATAGATTTAATAAATTTACCCCCATTCAAAAAAAGAAAGAGCTTCATCCTCTTTTGCCAATATTTGACCCCGGGCTGAAGGTGATTGTTCAACTAGTCCATTGGACGATTTGTTTTTATTTTATTACTTATTAAACTATTTATTATAAAATTATGTTACTCTCATAGATTCTATATGTTTCTTTTATTTTTCCTAACTAGCTACAATAAAGGGTTTTGTTTATAAGATTCGAGTAATCCTACGAATTTTTTAAATAACTTTTTAAGAGGAGTTTGTAGAATTCATAAAATATTTATTTCGGATTCAGCATTTCACAAAACCTTAGAATAGCAAGTTCCAAAGTTTTGGTCAGAAATTTGTATTTTTGGTCCCATTTGCGCTGTTTAATTCATTTCAATTTTAATTTAGCAAACAGGAAAGATATTTCTATTAGACTATAACAATTAATGATATTACACCATATGCCAACTACCGACAGCAAAAACTCTCTTAAATTATTTTACTTAAATAATGTTATGTAATGTGTCCATGTTCATAAAAAATAAACACATATACAAATAAATCTTAAATAACATTTTTTAAATGATTTTACATTTTTCAAACTGGTTATATTCTTAAACTGTTAAGTAATAAAAAATCACATGCTTCATTAATCATATAGTTATTGTCAATTTAAAAAAAATAATCTATAATTTTGGTGTGGGCAAGTCGTTTAAGAAATTTTTTTTTGAATGGTAGGGGAGCGTTTTGGTGAAGTATTGCCATGCCATGAGACGAAATATTCGGACCTCCTTAGATGTCAATGAAATGTTTCAAAATAGATTGGATTAAGTTGTAGTGAGATAGGTTTAGTACATAAAGCATTTTTGTATTAGATTCAAGTGTTTATAGTAACCTATATGTGACAGACATGAATATATTCTAATGTATTTTCTTAGTTTTGTAATATTTTTCTTATTTAATTTTGTTTATTATCAGAGTGGAATGATGTTTATATTATTAATGTTAAGAAAAGTTTTTATTATAGTTAATGTTACCTAACTTAGTGAAATAGAATAGAAATGCATGAGAAGTTTTATCCTTTACGATATACTAGAATTGTACATTTAATCGATATTTCTTGGTAACCATAAGACGAATTTTGCAAAAAAAAAAAAAAAAAGAAAAAAAAAGAAACTAGACTTTTGGATTATGTCTCTAATATTATGCCAGTTGTTTTCAATTATTGTAATTATATAAGCATAGTAAAAGCGATATTTATTAAGCATACATAGATTTTATGTCGTAAAATGACGCCGGTGTTTTGAGTATAATGTCCAATGGATATGTTAGAAAGAAAATGTTATTATTTAATTTTATAACTGAGTTATTTTTTACTAACTCACTCATACTGATAGGGAGTATAAGACAATTCTGGATCATTTTTGACATATTCTTGCAACAAGGAGAAAATATAGAACTAACATCATCTGCCTCCATTGGATGTATTCCAATCATTCGGATAGTACCAACACCAAACTACATATTAAAAAAAAACTAGGCGATTATGTATTAAGGTTACACATTTTGTATTTAAAGATAATTAAATAAAGGTTTCATTTCCTTGTGCATTTTAATTTTATTATTTTTCTGTAATGTATGATTTTGAAGTTTGTTTAGATGTAAAGCTACTCAAACCAGCATCACAGAAGTTTCTCACCGTAATAATCAAAATAAATAGAAAAGAGAATATATAAAAAAAATCAACAATTTTATGTTAGAAATAAAAATTAAATTAGTCATCAAAAATGTAAGTAGTAGTTACCATTTAAAAGGTGTATAGCATAAATAATCATCATTTAAACTTTATAGTAAGATTTTAAACGTAAAGAGGTGAAATTTGGATAAATTTCAAGTTTATTAATACATGTTCCAGAAATATTCTAACTAACAATTTTGGTGAATAAACAAATCAAATAAAAAATAAGTTTTATGAATAAATATTCCTGCATGAATATAGAATCATAAAAATCAAGGCAGTACTTATTCCCTTTGTGTGAAGATAAACTGCATTATACAATTGAATATTTTAAATAAAATAATAAATTTTTTTCAATATAATTGTTCTAGTTCGCATTATAAAATATCTAATAATTACATAATCCATCAAGAATTTTATTATATTTTTTTTGTTTTGACAGAATTAGTAAAACATTGTTAAATTTATTTATAATTGATTGGTACATCCGGTCAACTTTTTATTTATAATATTTTGACCAAACAGTTACTTCGACATCAAACATAATGTATTTTTTTTTTTTTTCAAATTTTTATATATCACAATGACATCCTGCGTTATCTGATTGCTAATAAAAAAATCAATAAAATAAAAAAAAAATGGAATATTTGAAAAAAAAATTGAAACGTTTGGTTCCATGATACCAAGGAGTTATTCGTGTATTTCCGTTTAGACTCCTTATATAACTATAAATAATAACTAAAATAAATTTAAAAAAAAAAAAAAACAGTTAACTAGAAAAATATTTCATATATTTTTGCAAGTAGTTTAAATCATTAAAAAAAAAAAAAAGTAGCTATGATTTTAGGTTTTGGTATAAATGATAAATATTTTAAAAATTACGCAGCTGCTAAGCTGTATACCAATAGCATTTACCAGTAGATATAAACATTTACAAAAAATCTTGAGTAAGAACTCACTAAATATCCAGTTATTGTGTTAGGAGGAGGACGTAGGCAATCTCTACAGTTTCATTTCTCAACAATGCTCGCCTAGAAGTTCATGTTACAATTGCTAGTAAGTTAAGCTTCTATGTGCTATTTTTAGCTCTTATCTTGTAGTATTTCAACTTACCTATAATATATATTTCAAATAATATTATGTATGTTACATTTATCAATAACATTGTTGTCTGTATATGTACAATAAATAGTCGTTTCCAAATACTTCACCACTTATTAGTAACCTAAATAGTTAGAACATTCCTTATTTGTAAAATAAAATCAAAATTACTTTTAGTGTATCTCCTCTATTATATGTATGCTTCCATCATTTACACAAAAAAAATTGAAACCTAATAAAAAACAACAAATAAAAAATGGATTTCATAGTTATTTTTAGCGAAAATATTGGGAGTTCAAAATAGGTCAGCAACATTATTATTATACTTTTGTGTAACAATATACAATATAGTGGAATATAGATCACTTTCATGGGAAATAGTCATACCACAGTAGTGTAAGATGGAATTTATTATTCAAGGGGAAGAATACAATATACAACTTGTATTGTAGAGTGTCTCTACCAAAGATCTTCAACTGATCCTAATAGTACTTTTTTTACACAAAAGAAGAACGTGGGGGAAGGGAAGGAACTTGCAGGAGGGGATGTAGAGAGACGAGGTGGAGACGTTCCCAAGAATTCAAACAGCCTAATGAATTATAAGAACACAATGATGCTGAGAAGGATGAACAACCTTTAACGAGGGGTGCTATAAAAGGAAGAAAGCGCTGCCCTAGAAAGGGTTGGGGGATACAAAATATATACTATCTCTTCAAAGCCACAATGCCAAGTGCTAAGTGATTTTACAACATAATGTGAGATAAACATTTAAACTATTTATTTAACTTCTGCATTGTTAAATAAAGGTATTTATTTAGTACTACATCATAACTAACTATAATTTTGAACAGTCTGAATAAAAAAAAGGTAAACTCACTTAACTATCAAGAATGAATTTTCATAGCCTCCAAGCATGTTTTATTTATAAAAATTATTACTTTTTTTTTTTATCTTAGTTAACGTGCAGAATCAAAAATGCGTACTGCTGCTCAAGAAATTTACATTAAATAAACCCCATAATAATTTATAACTCTTAATTTATTAGAAAGAAGAATAAAGTCTGATCTGCAAGGGTTGGTATCAACATTTTTATGAACCCCTAATGTTTATGAATCCCTATTTTCAAGAAATGCGTTTGGAAAAAAAAATTCAAAATAATAATTATTTGAAATTTAGACGTTTATTTATTTTATAGCAATAAGTGTTTAAAAAAAAAAAAAAATTTCATCAAAGTAATGATTATTTTCTTCACTTTCATTCCCCTTCTATCAATGCAACCTGAACAGGTAGGAAATGAAAAATGGACTGGGAATGACGGGTAAAAAAAAGCAGTTCTAGGTACAAGAAGATTTTTCAAAAGATTTTTTCAACTCAAAAAATTCAATCCACGAAACATTCATAAAAGTGTCTATTTTTTATTATAAAAGAAGACTAATGAAAAAAAAAATTGACTAAAAAACTATATGATTCTTCATTGTAAATCTAAGGAGTAGGTGAGATTGAAATTTCATTCCACATTCCTGACCAGGATCTGGACTAAGGCTAGAGAAAATAGTTATGACTTAGGATGGTATTTTTCTATGATAAAAAAAACAAAATATTTACAGAATTATGTGTTGATTTTTACATAAATATGTCATAAAAATGAGTTATAGTGAAAAAATCTCTTACTTGCTGAAATTCTTTTATATTGAATATTTCTATATTTTTATTTTATTTTTTAATATTATAGATTATTTACTGAATGAGTTTTCATTAATATAATGAGTTGCAGTGAAATCCCTTCCTTGCTAAAATTCATTATTTTAATGAATCATTAACGTTACGGGGCAATCGTACCATCATCGGGTTATCTTAATATAAATATATCTTCAAATTTCCCAATTAAACTATTCTCCTTATTAGTCATAGGTGTAATAATAATAATCATATTCAGTTTTTTAAATAAATTAATAAATAAAATTTCCAATATAATAATAAATAAAGAGAATCTAAAACTGTTCCATTAACAAGGATCCTTACTTCAATAATTGTTAATAGAATGATTTTAGATTATCCTATTTATTATTATATATGAAATTTTATTTATTAATTAGTTATTTTAACTAATTAATTTACATGCTAATAGATTCAAATATATTGATTAAAATTAGTAATACCTAAAAGGAACTATCCTAATTTTAAATTCTAATTGTTAGGATACGTACATACAGATGGTGGAACTAAGAAGTAAAAAAGGACTCAATATTATTGAATTGCGGGAAAGGTATTAAACAAGATTGTAGAAAGTATGTTTTTAATCATTTACCAAGAAACATTTACCTTGAATTCAACTTATTATTATTCTTCTGAGTTCCATCTTTTGCTGCTTCTTCTACCCCCGTAGATGACTCTGTTGGTTTAGAATGGGATACACCGTCCGACCCCATTTGGAAGCAGTCGAATTGTAAGACTAGGATGGGTTGTCGAACGATGGACGTCTCAAAGTTTACACACATATGAATGTTGTTCCCCTCAGTATAAACGTCAAAAACTCTTATGCACATCTCAGCACCAGGCACGTAGGGGACAGGAATGCAAGCTGGTGGAGGATTCTTTCCTAGCAATCGTTCAAAACCTAGCATGTAATATTTATATAGAAAAACTAAATAAAATCCATATTAACTCAACACAAAGTCATACAATCTATATTATCTAATATATAATAAAACAAACGCTAATCATCACAAAAAAGGATGTAGTTGTTAATATTTTTTCTCATTTCATTAGAAAGTTTAGCTACTAAGTTTAGTTTAGTAGAACTTGAACCATGCTTTGGTTAAAAAATAAATTGTAAAAATCATACTAAAATTAATAAGGATTTAAATAATGCAAACAGTCACTCTCGAAAGGAATGAGTATTAAGTCTCTAAGTATCCACTCCATATGTACAAGCTAAAAAAAAAATTTATGTATATACATAAAGTTTACCAACCCCAAACTGAAATAACTTATAGCTTCACAGTAGAACTTGAGCAATACAATATCACGCAATTAAGAAAGAATACAAATTGTTATTAATATTATAATAAAATTAATCAAGATTTTAAAAATAATTATTATTTGATTTTTTTTTGGGGGGGGGGGGGAGGGGGGAGAAATAATGCAAGCTGCCACTCTCAAGATAGTTACTAGATCTTTAAGTATCCATTAAATGTCATACATATGTATATACATTATTATAGTGAAAACCGAATATTAATAGGTAAATCGAAAATATAGATTGTCAACCTTCACTAAAATAACCAGTGACAGTTAATCGAAACATTGTCCGATCAGTTTTCACTGGTGAAGATTAACAACCATTGAGTCCAGTTAGTGATTGTTACTTTCTGCTGGCTCCGTTATCTACATAACTACTCGTTAACGGCTTTTCCACTGCTATCACTAACAGGTATTGTCTTGGCACTAATCATTCTCCACTGAACAGGATTTGTTGAGGGTTTGTTTATCATATTTGAACGACTTTACAAACAGAAGTTCTGACTCGTAAAAAAAAATCGACAACTGGGAAGAAAAAAACATTTATCATATTGAGAAAGAGGGGAAGATAAATTTATCTAATGAATTCATTTGAATTCCCCCTACAGCGTTGTAGGCGAGGTTTAACTTTCACTGAGAACTGTTAACCCTCCAGCAGTGAAAGTGGTTTTCTATTTAACTACTCAACCTTTACTAACATGCACAGTTTAAGTTGACCATGACTAGTGAATGTCAACCTGTCTTGAAATATCAACTATCACTGTAACATATATTGCATATAACATATATTCACAAAATAATAAATAATATAATAATAATGATAATGATAAAAATAGCTATCAATAAAAAATGAATAGATAGATTTCCTAAATAGTAGTAAAATAAATAAACAACCAAGATAAAGTAAATTAAAAGGAACAAATAATTTAATACGTGTATACAATTACATATTATACCTAGGGAACCCCCAGCCAACCTTGTTCCCCACACATCCATATGTTAAGACCAAATGTATCACTTCCTGGGAACCACCAAAATTAGTAGAATTTACTGTTTGGTTTTCTCCATAATTAAGAATCCGATGTTCAATCTCTAAAGGGCATTTTGTGTTTTTTCAATATAAAATTCCCACTAATTGGCTTTAAAATCCACCAATAGACTAATTAAAAAATAAAACGTGAAAATATTAGTTAACGATATTTTCGCTTAAAAATTTTGAGTTAGAATCATTTGCTGAACCATTCACTGAAACCAATGAGATATTCCGCATAATTATCGCATGTATTCAGCAAACGGTTGTGAAAAATACACTATTGCTCGTAAACAAATATTGTATATATTTTTTTTATCGTTTTTCTATCATCTATGCTATCGAAAAAGAATCTGTTTGCGCAGGTATGCTTCATTTGTTTACGGTTAAGTGGCTATAACCTGTGTTATTTTTCAATTTACCAATATTAACAAAGATATTTTTTTAAGTAACAAAATATCACTAAAAAATAATAAACTAATTAGCCCGGATTTTATGTGGTTCTAGACAACAAACTCATGATTCCATCTACAAATAAGAGGAAAAGTAAAATTGTCCTCTTGGTGATCATATCTCTTGAAAATAATAAAATAAAATCACTAAAATTCAGATATTTAACCTTAAAGTTTCCAGAAGATACCAGCGCCCCTCTCTCTTATCACATCACTGGTATTGAAAGCCAGTTTGTTTGTTTGTTTTGAGAGGGCGTTCAACAGCCTGGTCATCAACGCCCGTTGGTTGTTGGTTTTGGTAAGGTCTAGTTGTTTCACAGAGTCATACCTTCGGTATGATGTGCGGGTCTGCGCCAGTGGGAATCCCTCATGAGGTTTGAAATAATATATAGCTTGGTAGTTATAATTTATTTGATAATAGATCGTAACAATAGTGGAAAGGATGGTGAAAATTAGATAATTTTAGAAAATAGAGCAAGATAAATCGACAATTATAATTAAAAGTTGATTATTAGCTTAGTCCTATGGATGAATTTAATGACTCTTTCGGTTACGGATTCGTCGTTTCTCAAAGCCATTGGAATATTTGTTGGTATCCCTGACTGGTTTAGAGTTTATTTGTAATGATAGCATTCTTAAAAAATGTGCTTGACGGTCAGATTACCATTACATTTCGAACATTTTGGAGGGGCCTCTTCTGTTATGAGGTGGACGTGTGTCATTCGGCTATGCCCTATTCTGAGTCGCGTGATCGCTACTTCTTCGCGGCGTCTACTTCGGGTTGATGTAATCCAGGACTACACATCTTTCTTTATTTATTTCAACTTACAGGGCGGACTTTCATCCTACATTGCCTGCCATCTTTTATTTATGCGTTCCTTTAAAGGGGAGCAAGTTCCTGTCCAGTTAAGATAGTTGTCGTTCTACCTGGGAGGGCTAGTGCTTCTGTAGCAGCTTTGTCGGCCATCTGATTTCTTGTAATACCAACATGTCCGGGGGCCCAGACGAAGTAGGCTGATTTACCTATTTGATTTAACATTATTAAATATTCATTATAATACATTATATCTAGTCCTTGAAGAGCATTAATGGAGTCCGATATTATTGCTATATTGTCGTTTGTATTTAGCGATGATGCAGTTTTCTCCTATGGATTGTGTTTGGTGACACAAAGACGGATCCTATTGCGTTATCTGACTTCGTGCCATCTGTATATATAGCGGTATGTTCTGGTAGAGTTTGTAGCAGTTCTCGGAACATTTCTTGATATTTTAACGTTGTTGTATTTTGTTTGCGGTATGAAGATAGCTGGAGATTTACATATGGACGTTGGTAGGTCCAGGGGGGCGTGTTATTTTCTGGTATGTTGATTCCTATTCCTTTAAGTTCTGTGACAATGATTGATAATCGTTAAGCGAGAGGTAGTGTTGTATTTATCTTCTGCTGGAACTGTCTAGAGAATTTAGGAATGAAAATATACCTATAAGTTGGATGCGAGGGTTGCAGGTATAGGCGGGAAAAATAATTTGTAGCTAATATTTGTCATCTGAATAGTAGGGGTGATATTCCAGATTCAGCAGATAGACTTAAGATTGGACTAGTCCTAAAAGCACCTGTATCAATCCGGATTCCGGTGTCGAGTTTAGCTAGGCTTTGGAAACGGGCTGAGCCATACACAAAACTTCCATAATAAAGTTTGGAGCAGATTAAGCCCTTGTATATTTTCAGCATCGTAGATCTATCAGCTCCCCATGATGTTTTGCCGAGGACTTTTAAGATTTTAATTTTGTCCACGCATCTGTCTCTAAGTGTATTGATATGGTGGTTCTAAGAAAGCCGCCTACCGAATATCAGGCCTAAAAATCTATAGTATTCGACATACGGTAACGGAGAATCTCCTAGGGTGAGTTCTGGGGATGGTGGTTTTCGTCTTTTTCTACTGAAATGTTGACATTTCGTTTTTTCGGTTGAGAAGGTAAAACCTGAGCTATTTGACCAGCTTTTTAATCGATTAAGAGCTTCTTGTAGTTTGCTTTTTATTTGGTTTGTGTCGTTTGAGCGGTACATAATGGCTAGATCGTCCACATAGAGCATCACTTTTATTCCTCTCGGCATGTTTCTTCCCATGTCATTAATGGCCAGGGCAAATAAGGTTGTGCTGAGAACACATCATTCTGGTACTCCAATTTTTTGTTCAAAATTACCAAAGTGATAGTTTCCTATCCTGATTTTGAATATCCGTTGAGATAAAAACTGCTTGATGAAAGTTATGAAATTACCCGTGAAATTTAAGGATATAAGTTTTTTTATAACAGTATTTTTGCTTGTACAGTCGAATGCTTTAACCATATCGAAGCAAATTACGATTGCTTGCTGCCTTTCTACGAAAGT
>NW_027107138.1:813757-831665 GCF_000696795.3 Halyomorpha halys | reverse complement strand
ATTTTCAACATCATTGATCTATCAGCTCCCCATGATGTTTTGCCGAGGATCTCCTAGGGTGAGTTCTGGGGATGGTGGTTTTCGTCTTTTTCTGGTGAAATGCAGACATTTCGTTTTTTCGGTTGAGAAGGTAAAACCTGAGCTATTTGACCAGCTTTTTAATCGAATAAGAGCTTCTTGTAGTTTGTTTTTTATTTGGTTTGTGTCGTTTGAGCGGTACATAATGGCTAGATCGTCCACATAGAGCATCACCTTTATTCCTCCCGGCATGTTTCTTCCCATGTCATTAATGGCCAGGGCAAATAAGGTTGTGCTGAGAATACATCCTTCTGGTACTCCAATTTTTTGTTCGAAATTACCAAAGTGATAGTTTCCTATCCTGATTTTGAATATCCGTTGAGATAAAAACTGCTTGATGAAAGTTATGAGATTACCCGTGAAATTCAAGGATATAAGTTTTTTTATAACAGTATTTTTGCTTGTACAGTCGAATGCTTTAACCATATCGAAGCAAATTACGATTGCTTGCTGCCTTTCTACGAAAGTATATTGTAGTTTAGCCTCTAGTTGAACCAAGTGGTCGATAGTGGACCTCCCTCTACGAATCCCGCATTGGAAGCCCTGGAGAATACCATTTCTTTCAAGGATCCATACTAAGACCTTGTTAACCATTCGTTCCATTATTTTGCATAGACATCTTAATATTGAGCGGTAACTGTTGGTTTGACGCTTATCTTTGCCTACTTTTAGGATTGGAACTACTATTGATTGTCGTGAGATATCCTTCAATTCACCATTTTCCATACATGGTTAAACAATTCGAGTAGCCAATTCAGATAATTTTGTAGAAGGTGCTGAATCATTGCGTAATGGATATGGTCGGGACTGGGTGATGATCCTTTGAGATTGCGGAGAATCGATTTAAGTTCTCATATAGAGAAAGGATAGTTATATACTTTTTCTGGGTCTTTGCAGTGGTGATATTTGGGGTTATCTGTAGATTCTGTATCTTCTGTATCATCTGAATGAATGGAAGCTGGGTAAAAGATTTTTGAGTAGTGTTCAGCGAACTTTTCAGCTATTATTTCAGGGTTATCGGTCAGTTTCCCGTCACAGAGTAGTGTGTATCGGGTTGCTGTATAGTTTTTGTGGATTTTCCTTATTTTATCCTATACTAAATTGGTGGGAGTGGATGAATTTATAGTTTGGATAAATTGTTTGTTTATAAGAAACAATCTTTGTTTCTTATACTCTATGAGATTTGTTTGTGTGCTATTCCTTTGAAAGGTCTTGTATGCTTTCCTACGGTTTCGAATAGCTTCCGTACATCGTTCATTAAACCTTAAACCAGGGGGGAGGGTCTTTTGGTGGTGCTCTCTGATTTAGGAATAGCTGACTTCGCTGCTTGCAATATTCTCTCCATTAGAAGATGACAGCCGTCCTCGACACTTAATTCACATGGTTGCGTTTCAGGTGGCTTGGCGAGCGATGTGAAGACCGTCCAGTCTGCTTTTTCGATCATCCATCGACGTTTTTCGGTTATATTATGGCTCGTGTTTTTAAATTTTAAACGGATTGGAAAGTGGTCGCTTCCGTAGAGTTCGGGTAGTACTGTCCATGCAATAATATTATATAGTGAGGGACTACACATGGAGAGGTCTATGGATAAGTAAGTGCCGTAGGTGGAGCTTAAAAAGGTTGGTTCTTCTGTATTGAGAAGTAGCATGTTCGACTGATCTATGAATGTCTCTATTATTCTTCCTCTTGTATTTAGATAATTTGAACTCCATCTCGGGCTATGGCCGTTCAAATCACCCACAAAAAGAATAGGGTGGGAGAGTACATTGTAGATATTTAGAAGGTCTTTTGTTTGTATAAGTCGGTCTTGGGGTAAGTATACATTACAAATCGAAAATGTTATTTCGAGGTGTAGATTACTTCTATAATTTGGAGGTTGGAGTCAATTTCTGCTTTTTTTTTTTAGAAATCCGATTGATTACCGTAATGAGGACGCCTCTATATGCATGGTCATCAATCGGCCCATCTTTTCGGTATATGTTAAAACCTTTTAACGAAATGTTTTCTCTAGTCTTAAGGTGGGTTTCTTGTATACATATACAAAATGGATTCTCATCTTTAATCTGTATCTTCAGATCGCTAAAAATTTTAAAAAAGAGACTATTGTATTTAGAGGATAAAGTAGTTGAGATCCATTTTTCATTTTGAGGAGAGATAGAAGTATAAAAATAATAGTAATAGATAAAGAATTAAATAAAGATAAATAGAATAAAAAAAAGATAATAAAATAATAAATAAATGCATATGAATAAGTATAAAATCGTAAACAAACCCATTCATATGCATACACACATGAACACGCGCACACATACTCGTGCACACATATGTGCATACACACATATGCCCATATATATACATAATAAGGATAAGTGAGTAATAAGAGCAAGATAGGAAGAGAAAAAAAAAAGAGATAGAGTTGGAGATAAGAAAATGAGGGAGAACAAAAAATAAATAAATAAAGAGAGGTAATAATAATAAGTAAAAAGAATAATAAATATATAGAAAAAAAAAACCTCGGTATGTAATGTTTTCAAGGGTATATCTCATGTAATAAAGAATAATTAGTATATATATATAGGAATGGATATAATATAGATTAGCGGAGAGTATATCCTGAAATACAAAGAGATGAAATACAGCATATATTCTAAGAAGGAAAATATTGGTAAGCATAGGTAATGGTTTATAACGACGCGAGTGAATGGTTTGTAAATGTTCATAGAGATAAGCGGAGTCAATGGTAAATAAATGTTTAGAGGTATATAAGTTGCGTTATTATTATTATTGTTGAATTTATTTGTGTGGTATTTATTTTTAATGAGAGGATACTACGCAATTTGATAATAACTTAGGAGTGAATCAGGGCACTGATTATAGTTATAAATATAGTTAGTGTAGTATAAATTTGATTGATATGTAAACATTGTTTTACGGATCATGTTTTTTTAGATTTCCTGTTGCCCTGTTTCTTGTTGTTTACTACAGTAAAATCTTTTTCCAAGTCGTTATTTAAGTTGTGGTCCGAGTCTATCGCTCGAGACTCGGTTACAGCTGAAGTACCCGCGTCCTGAGACGAGCTTCGGATTTCCGTTCCCCCACGAGACCGAGACCTCGAGGGGGGAGGAGGGGGGAAAGAGACTAAAGGAGGGGAGGGGATTTGGTTTTCATTATTATTTTTTATTGTTTGTATTTTCTCCAAAATTGAATATTGTATTTGTTTGGGTACTTATATTTTTTTTTCGGTAGTATGTGAATTTTGTTTTGTAATGTAAGCAAAGGATTTTTCAAATTCTCTTAGGTTCTGCTCCTTATAAATTTTCCTCGCTTCACTTAACGGTATTTTATTAATTACTTGTATAGCTTTGATTTCTTTATGCATTTTAAAGATTCTGCACGAGCGATCGAGTGCATTGTGTGGTTCATCACAATTTGGACATTTAGCCGGTAAGTTGCATCTTGTGCCCTCTTCGTGTTTTTCTCCACCGCATTGTATACATTTGGGTTTTCGTTTACATTGATTAGTTGGGTGGTTATAGGATAAACAGGTGAAGCACCGCAATGGATCAGGCAGGTAGTTTTGGACTTTGATATTATGAAATCCTATTTTTATTGTCTCTGGAATCTTTGTGGTGAGAAACGTTATAATATATGAGTTAGTAAGAACTTCATTGTTATTTCTTTTAATTTTAATGCAAATTATATCCTTTATTATGTGCGATAATTCGTTTTTTAGTTCTTCTATCTCCAAAAATTGGAGATCGTAACAGCGATTTACTTCCGGCTGTAATTTAAAGTATTGTGTAGGTAATACATAATAGGGAATTGACAACCAAAGTTTTCACATTTTAATAGTTTTTCGGATTGTTTTCCGTTGTTGGTTTCGATTAGCAATGTCCCGTTTCTAAGTTTTTTAATATTTTTGAGTTCTCCTGCATAACCGGAGAGAAATTTATTTATAAGGAATGGTGAGACTCTTAAATCTTGTTCATCCGTTCTTTAAATAATAAGAAACGTTGGGATATTCGGTATATTCTCATTATTTTCCGGTACTATTTTAAGACGGCCTCGAGGCCGTTTTCTTTTAGCATTAGGGGAGGGCTATTTAGGCCTATGAGGTCCCCCATAGAAAAAAAGAATATATAGAAAATAAAATAAAATATAGAAACTAAATATATACCTTATATAAAAGAAGATAAAAAAAAATAAATAAAATAAGAAAGAGAAGAAAAGATATATAGATATATAAAAGAGTTGAGGCTTAGCTGTTGGATGATAGGAGAGCTAGTACTAGGAGTTCTTCTCTCTTCTAATTCCAAACACTAACTGATTGAAAGCCAGTGAAGACTAAGTGATATGTATAAACTGGCCATTATAGCATATTTACAAAAGGTCTCCTAACCACTGCCATTTCAACCTTCAAAGAGGACAGCAATTGTGTTTAAGGTAAGGATAATGAATGAGGTTCTGATGGAAATCAATTTTATAATGAGAATTAACAATAAATTCCAAATAAAGCAGAAATATCCACAAGTTATACAAGTTATTTATATAAATTTATAAATGGATTCAAAGTGTTTGTTCAAATGTTCCTTTGCAGTTACAACAATAAAGTTGATTGTAATTATAATAATAATTATATTATGATAAAGTTGATGAATTACCAGATATACTATTGGTGTAGACAGACTCATTATTCATAAGTAAGTCCATTTGGATAGCAAAGTCATTTGGAACGTAACTGAAGTTCATGCATCCTGAAATGAAAAATATTAATAGTAGCAAAACATTAAAATCACCATTGAGATGGTGATTTATCAAAACATAAGAAATTTCCATTCATCATAAAAAAAAAACATACCATGAAGTGGAAATCTTGTAAAATATTATCAGGTTATAGTATCTAGAAATTTATTTATTTATCATTTTAGACTTTTAGAATCTTAGTATTCCGATACACGACCAGTTAACATTTTTTTACAAAGGGATCATGAATTAAAACTGCATGAAATTCAAATATGTATACTGAACTGAGTAACGCCGCGAGTTTGAAGAAGAAATAAAATAATGGAATACATTATTGAAAGATCATTGATTCACCTTGTGTAATAAATGGAAAATGGTCTCGATGCGGTTAAAATAAGTCAAAAAGAAAATAAACTATTTATTATGAACAAACGTTTCGCTCCACGCTGAGGGTTTCATCTCATCCTGGCTAAAAATTACAGAAACAACTAAAATTAAGGAACAGGCTAAGAGAATAAGATAACATTAATAACCACACCATAGTTTATTTTTCTTTTCTTACTGGGTTACTTAATTTTAATTATTAATATCGTTTTTAGCCACGATGAGATGGGACGAAACCTTGGCTCATAATAAACAGCTTATTTTCTTTTTGACTTATTTTAACCAGACTAACTTAACAGACCATCTGCCTTTTATTAATATAACGTATTATTTCCTCATCTTGTTTCAAATCATTGGAGCATATTCCAACAACTCGCTTCCAAGCGTATCATCTTCAATGAATCGAGATATTTTTAAGTCCAAAAACTAATTTTTTTCCGGAAAGAAAAACAAGCTTGCAGTGGAATTCAACAAAGTCGGATGGCAAGCAGCCAAAGAGAAAGTATAAGATATTCTACTTAAGCCTGGGATATAAAACTAGACCTCTTCAGGCATCAAACAATTTTTTAATCTAATATGCATATAGTGAGAAAAATATTTATTCGTACTCCTATATTTTCGGAGAAAATAATATGTTTGATGATTTCTAATGCCCAAATTAACTGATTATTATGGTACAAAATGATATTCCGGATTAATTTTTACATGTAAAGACAATTAGAAAACCAAAGAACCAAATTTGAAAATTTATTGTATAAAAGAATTATTCCAACGGTAACGATTGTAATAATAAATTGTTAGTTTGTTATAGTATCTCATAGTATTCACCTAATTAATAATTGCTTAACCAAATACAAAGAGTGAGGAAAATATTTAGAATAGAAACGAAAAAATCTAACCAAATGGGGTGTAAATCAACGAAGATGAAGTTATCCAACTTTTTTATAAAGGATATCGTTACAGCTAACATCAAGAGAGTGATTACAAGAGTATTTTCATTCTTTTGACATAGCATACATATTCCAAAGTCAGTGGAGGGAATAAGAAAAACTAAAAGACAACACTGGAAGAAACTCGTATAATTGGAGATATTGTTATCTAAAAAATATTTTGAATATTGAGTGTTAAGTTGCATTGATATCTCTGAGAAAGAGTCTTTTGTAGGAATGGTTTATTGTTCCCTAAGAATTGACAAGGGTTCAATGAGAAAGCTACTTGATATCCATTCCTAAGATATCAGAGATATTCTTGTTATCAAGGTTATTGAGAAAGTCAATGTAATTGCGATCAATTAGCATAGTCAATAAACCTCCAATGTTTATATGGGAATAAAGTTACTATTATCAACGCCATTAGTTCAAGGGTCAGACCCATTTATAACTATTCACTCTACGAACATTGCAAATTTGAAATTACAGAATAAGGTAATAATTCTGAAGCACTACTCCAACATGGGTGGGCATGTACTCGACGATTGTTGTTAAAACCAGAGATTTTTTTTTCAGAGGAAAGAATTAATCAGTTTCCTCACAAAATTTAGGATACTCGTAGACTAGGATTATGATGTAAATGTTGAAGAAGTTGTAACTAATCTAAACATAAACAAGTTAATCAGAGATGTTGCTGAAGAAACTGAAACAAATCTAGTCATAAATAAGGTAATTAGAAAACAATTAAAGAAATTGTAAAAAATCTAACTATAAACGAGGAAATTAGATAAATTGTGAAGAACTTGTAACCAATTTAGGCATAAACAAGGTAATTAATATCGTTGATTCATTACAAGGATTTTTCACAAGGTGAGCCAAGATTAATAATATAATATAATATATAATAACCCCACTACCTATTGAATTATTGATAGATATTGATATATCACGGTTAAAAGTATTGATAGGGACTTTTTCTGTCCCTGTGATTTTAAATGTCCACTGATCTGATTTTAAAGTTTTAATTATACATTGCAAGGTGAATTATGATAACCCCAACATTCTTATGATAAATCGGTTACCCAATACGTGTTCATAAAGTTGGATAACTTCACCTTCGTTGATTTACGGCCCATTTGGATGCATTTTTTTTTTTTCAATACTAAACATTTACCTCATTCTTTGTTTGTATTTGGTTAAGGAATTTTTCATTAGATGAAAACTATGAACATATAATAAACTCAAAATTAGGTATTACGACTTTGCACTATAAATTCACAAATTTGGTAATTAATTATGTTGTATGCTTTTTTATTTTAGTTTCATTTGCAAAAAATAATCCGAAATATTATTCTTTACCACAATAATCAGTTAATTTAGGCGAAAGCCATTATTAAATATACTTGCTCCTCTCCCTTTTATCACCAATCTGCCAGTCTTAATAAAGTGATTAGTATTTATACGAATATAGGCCCAATATTTAATTATTTCTGCTATTAAAACATAATCCAATTGCTTAAAAGTTACTCATTTTAGAAAAATTTGGTAAAAACATAGATTTAGGGAAAAATGATTAAGGTAATTCACCTGTCCTGGAAAAATTGAAGAAATTCATGTTAACATTGACACAGCAGCCGCAAGTTGTGTCTTGACAGGAACACGGGATGGGCCCGAACCTGAATTTGTTGTCTTTGATGTTATTGCCAGGGCTAGTGAGGTCACTGGACATCGGGATCGCCTTCCAGTCCATGTCATAGTAGATTGTCAAATTGCTCTTCACATCTGCAAAATGGCAAAAATAAGTAACATTATTGAAACGATCCAGAATTTTATTTCAAAATAGGTGTTTCATAAATTCTCGGTAGCTAAAAATTGAAAAAATTCTTTGTAGTTAAAAAATAGATTGTAATTACGCCAGAGAACGAGGTCTGGAATGCTGATCAGTTAAAGATACGAGTATAATGCCATGGCACCTGGTTAATCATTTATTCTCACGGATACTTCTAGAAAAAAAATCGTTTGAATCCTAGATAGCAGATGAGATATGGATTTAAAAAAAAAAAAAACCTCAACATTTTGCATGTAAAGAACGAGGATATGGAGAGAACTATGTAAAATCTGAGAACTATGTGAAATCAAAGCTTGTTACATGAAAGTATTATTTTTATCGATAAAGGACATTTTAAGAAGAACTGAATTATAAAAAAGTAAGAATAAAATCCAAATTCCATTTTAGATTTTACATCTCACAAGCAAAAATAGAAATGGGAGAAAATATTAATAAATAAATAATATATATATAAACATGATAAATAAACAAAAACAGTAAAATAAAAGACAAAATCTTATAATAAATAAGACATAAATGGCGTTGATGACCAGCAGAGTTTTACGCCATAAGACAAGAACGAACGAACCTCTCAGCCAATTTATATTTTTTCATGTTTAAGATTATGAAACAATACCTCAGAATTGGGTTGTTGATTTAATCAGTGCGAAAGACAATTAATAAATCATATTGTCCGATCCGGATGATTCCATTCCTTCAGAACAACTAATTGTGTAAATTTTTAAAAATACACTTATCATAATGAGACATTGGTTTGACCTTGAGAGATAGCAGGAGTGAGAGAGAGAGCAATGATGAGTAGACCGCAGAGGGACATCCCGAGCCCGGGGTCACTGACACTACTCATCGCCACCCAAACATTCACCTCCCACCTCCCACCTTCCATCTCCCACCTCCCACCATCCCTCTCCTCATCAATAAAACAATAACAAAGACACAAAAGCAAATTATTAGTATTTTTGTTTAATTATTTGGTAACTTCAATACAAAATCAAAATTGTTTTTAATAATAATAATAAATTATTTGTACTGCGACATGTCCCTTTAGAATAATATTAGGAACATTTTGGATAGTCTTGGGATAAGAAATAAAAGAAAAAAATGATTACAGAATAGAAAAAAAAAAATCATAACAAAGTAAGTTATGATTAGTGATTTTAATAACTTAAAAGAAAATTATACAAGAGAGCCACACTAATTAAAAGTGTAAATACATCAGTTCTTGTAAAGTCTAATTGTAAATCAATTTCAATTCAATTGGAACAAGATGGATAAGAAATGATGCAATAAGCGATATATGAAAGTGGGAAGTGTACTGTAGTGAAGGATGGAAGTAGAAATTGAATTTGATTGGGAAGAGGATCTGATAAGGAAGAATCTGTCAAAATCCGCGGTTCGGTGAGCCTTTGAAATAATGTATTTTTGGCGTTCCACATCCAACGTAACGGAATGGAATCCTCTAAGAACTGGAACAAAATAAAATAAAGGATATTATATTCAGGTTACATGCAATATGCAAAAGTTTCTTACTTTGTCGGCTGAGCAACGCACCTAGATATACAAGTGAATACACCTAGATATACGGGCTCAGTGGTCAAAGAGGCCGAAATTCAAACCATTGCTTATAGTTATATAAGAGCCGGAAAGAAAAAAAGGTAGTTATTTCACCCCAATTTTTTATTACTTTAATGAAAGCTATGTACAATTACTAGTCAAAACTGACGAGTATGCCAAGTATAAATAGGGGGAATAAAAAATGGCGGCTGTCTCAAAACCTTAAAAAACATTAATTTTTCATTCGGAGCCTCTGTATCTTAAAAACTACCTACAACCCTAGAAAATCTAAAAGAACATTACATAAAGAAGAGTAAATTTGTTGAAATATGAGCTCTAATATAGCTATTTACGTCGAATAGTTCCCGAAATATAGCTTTTTAAAACTCTACATTTCTTAAAAATGTACTGAAAGATTAGTAGTTAGTCAAATTATTTTATGAAATCTATAGCTCAGGAACTATGTGACGTATAGATGTCCATTAGCACTCAAATTAAAGCAAGTTTAACGTACTTTAAAGTAGTTTATGACCTTTATCTTCGTAGGGATAGTAGTTTTCATGATATTTACTAATGAATAAACTGATTTATAGTTGTTCGGACAATAAGTTTGGGTTTTGAAAAACCTTAGTTCAGAAACCATAGGATGTACAGATGTCTGTCAGCACTCAACTTAAAGCTAATTAAATTTACTATTAAATAGTTTATAACTTTTATCTTTGTAGGGGTAGTAGTTTTTATGATATTTGACAAGATAAATTCACAAACTGTTGATTTCTAGTTGTTCGTATAGAATGTATAATTTTTGAAAATATATATCTCTAGATCCATAAGACGCACATATGTCTGCCAGCACTCAAAATTAACGAAAGTTAAATTACTATAAAGTAGTTTATGACTCATATCTTCGTAGGGATACTAATTTTTATGATAATCGCATATGAATATAAATTTGGCAAATGAAAATTTGTCGGAACAACTATAAATCAATTAATTTAACAAATATCATGAAAACCACTACTCCTACGACGATAAACGTATTTTCACTTCTTCATAGCCCATTAAACTAGCTTTAATTTGATTGCTAACAGACATCTGTACGTCAAATGGTTTTGGAGATATAGATTTTTAAAAATAAATTCACTAACTACTGATCTTTCAGTAGGTTCTGTACAACATTATTTTGAAATACGGCTTTTTAAAAAGCTATATCTCGAGAACTATTGCACGTAAATAGCTCTATTAGGTCTCATATTTTAGGAAATTTACTCTTCTTTCAATGATGTTTCTTAAATTTTCTATTTTTGTTGGTAGGTTTAAAGATATAAAGCTCCGAATGAAAAATTAATTATTTTTAACGTTTTGAAAGCTGCCATTTTTTATTTACCCTACCAATACTTAGCAGACTCTTCAATTTTGACTAGTAATTATACATAGTTTTCATTAAAGTAATAAAAAATTGGGGTGAAATAGCTGACTTTTTTCTCCTCTTGGGCTCTTGTACTATTACAGAATTATGGGTCTTCATACAAATAAAAACTACAATATAAAGCTAAAATAATTATATTGGACCAACCAACGGACGTGACAGATCCCATCAATTTTATTCAGTTTTGCAAATTGAATAAACATATTTTTTTTTAATTTGCAATAAAGTGTATTGGAAATGGTTAAATATTATTACCGCGGTAAAAATAATAAAATTTTGTTAATAATAAAACAAAATAAATTAGGCTAACGTGCCTCCGTCGATCTTTCATTAAAATTGAACCCACAATAAAATTATTTTCAAATCAAATCTACATAAACATCGAAACAACAGTACCTAAATAAATTTTTCTGTGAAGGTTTCGCGATGCCTGTCCAACATATTTGTTCTAACTATTTGTCCATTCAGATTATTATATCAGAGAAGACTTTTTCCTGAATTTTAAGATAAAACTGTTGGAGAAAATCTGAAAACTTATACCACAAAGTGAAGGGAGATATGCACCAAGTGGGACGTGAATAGGCTTACACAGGTACTCCCTGGTGGCTTGTTATGCATGGATAAAGTTTTCCCATTTAAAACTGCGCTTTGGTATCTTTGAAAAAACTATATGTTAACCCCTTTAATACCATCTATAAAACTCACAATTTTTGTATGACACTTTGTTGTATATTAGGAAAAAGGTTAGTACTCGTGATATGGAGAATAAATTTTATTTATGAAATTAATTATTTATTTCATACATGTGTATAATATAAACAGAAATATCAGTATTTTATTTATAAATGTTTATATAAATAAAAATCTCCACATATATATAGTCCTTCTTGTAATGACTACCATTTGACCCATGGTCGGGGTAATACTGCTCACAGCTCATATTTTACTTTTTGTCTTTAACAAACAAATGTTTACTTTTAATACAATATTAAGATGGTTCTTAGGAAAGAGTAGGTGTTAGTTTGTTTCTAATAAATAATCATTATAATTTTTATGTTCATGGGAGTCCAAATTTGTAAGGACTGTTAGTGTTATTATATTTTATAATTGTGAAATATCAGAAAATGAAGATGGGCCGTATAACGGACAGCTTGTCCGAAAAGTCATCCAAAATATAGGAATAGTGTATGAAGAATTAAGGATTTGTCTTGCAAATAAATAAATAATATTTCCTCTTAGTTCACTGTTATTGCCCCAGTTTCACCTAAATCAGTGGAAAGTGGAATATTAAAAAAAAGAAATCAAAACAGTATTCAATTTATTTTACTGCATAACCTTATAATTTATAAGTTTTATACATAACCGTAAAAAGGGATCCATTCATCCCACCAATCACTACGGTTGGCTTAAACAAGTACAGTGTAATATCGGGAATCCATCTATTCCGATTTCAGAAAGTATTAGGGAAAATTGTGTAAAAACGTTCACTAATATGAATTTGCATTTTTATTTATTTAATTTTGTTTACATATTTTATTGGGAATTTGACGGTTTGGAGTTTTAAAAAATTAATAATTTAAAAAAAAAATTGTTTTGTTTACATTCCTAGTAATGCTAAGTTCTGATATAATTTGTTAAAACTATAAGATTATTCATTTATATATGAAAAAAGTATAAATAAAATTGAAAAATACTCTTTGTGTGGGTTTATTTAAAAGAAATGAGTTTACCAACAAAGTTTGTATTATACATATTTCTAATATTAATTAAATTAGTTTTACATAATCAAATTATTTATAAATTAGATATTATGTATTTCTAATACCTACAAATTATATTATGAACACATACATAGGAATTAGATTACCCAATATTGATACTGTAAAAATTTCCATTACAATAACTTATAGATTTTGGAAGTTAAAAATGAGCTTTACACATAAGCACTTTCCTTTGAAAACAAAAACGTCATTTTATGTTGATTTTTCTAAAAAAAAAAGTTACTTTTTTTACACCAGTTCGGATTACAGGAGTGGTAAGAGTAGCGAAGTTCGGATTAGTGAGATTACACTGTACATTGATCCTTAACTACTATAACTACTTACCATACATTTTAAAGGTTAGGGTTACACACACACACACAAATCGATAATTGATAAATTCAGCATCTTAACAATAACAACAAATAAATTACTACTAAATAAATTACTAAAAATAAATATTAAGTAACAAACGATGGCACATTCAATACACAAATTTGAAGATTAATTTGAACTGATCTTCAGAGCAGATCAGACCAGAGAAAAACCAAGAATGAATATATTTTTTACAATGTAAAAAAATCAAGATGAAAGAGTTCAAGAATGGTTCTAATCATGATAAAATATTAAAAGTGGGTAAGCTTTGCCTAGAAAAAAAAATTGAAAGCTGTGGCAAGTCCATTATTTAGCACTGTCATCATAATCCTGAGGCTGAGAAGTTGAGGCCGTGGGGGTCGGAATTGGGAGACCTCCTCCGTCTTCTGGTCTAACCACCGCCACTCCATCCGCTCCCAATCGGAAGCACTCGAACGATACCTACAACACCCAATCGCCAATGAATTTGGAAACCTGTGGCTATTAATTTCTATAATATAAAAATTTTAAATGCTATATTTTTATATGGCATAATACATCATCTAATAGGGCATAATACAAGAAGCCAAGAGGAGACAAAAGTCAGTTTTTTCACCGCAATTTTTGACTACTTTAATGAAAACCAGGTATAATTACTTGTCAAAATTGATGAGTCTGCCAAGTATAGTTAGCAGAAATACAAAATGACGGATGTTATATAAAATTAATTTTTCATTCGGAGCTCCATATCTTTGAAACTACCTATACGACTAGAAAACCCCACAGAACATAATTTACAAGTAGAGTAAATTTTCTAAAATATCAGCTCTAATAGAGCTACGTTCAATAGTTTCTGAGATAGTTTTTTTTTTAAAAAAATAACATTTCATGAAATGTACACTGAAAAATCAGTCGTTAGTGAATTTGTTGTGGGAAATCTTTATCTCAGGAACCATGAGACGTACAAATTGCAATTAGCACTCAAATTAAAATCAGTTAAATGGGCTATAAACTATTTTATGACATTTATCTTCATAGAGATATTAGTTTTTATTATATTTGCATACGAATATGAATTTTACATATGAAATTATTTACGAACAATTATAAATCTATATTTGTTTGAAAAAATCATGAAAACTACTACTCCTACGAAGAAAAAGTCATAATCTACTTTATAGCAAATTAAACTGGTTTTAATTTGAGTGCCAATAGATATCGGTACGTCATATTCACATCGGTTCCTAAGATATAGATTCCCCACCATAAATTGACTAAAAACTGATTTTTCGGTACATATTTCATGAAATGTTGTTTTTTAAACAACTTTATTTCAACTATTGAACGTAGCTCTATCAGGAATCATACTTTAGAAAATTTGCTCTACTTTTAAATGATGTTCTATTAAATTTTCTAGTCTTGTAGGTAGTTTGAAAGATATGAAGCTCCGCATAAAAAATTAATTTTATATAACATTTTGTAACATATGTTATTTTGTTTTCCCCCAACCTATACATGGCAGACTCATCAATTCTAACTAGTAATTATACCTAGTTTTCATTAAAGTAATCAAAAATTGGGGTAAAATTACTGACTTTGGTCTCCCCTTGGGCTCACGAACACAATAAGGTGGTAGGTAGCATGCGATTTACAACTTGGTATAAGATCGGCCGCATGGGGTCCATATTGAGATACGTGTTTTTAAAAACTCACTCTGATTGATAATTTATCCTTTTTGGGAAAAAATCAAGCCTTTGAAAGAAGCATGACTATCTAAAAATTAGTCATCAAAATGGTAGCATAGTAAGAAACATGTTATTCTGTTTTGTTCTTTTACTGAACGGTAGAATTCACTGTTAAACTAGGTTCATTCAGATTATGAAACAATCAGATTAGAAGAGTGCAGCAAAGTATGTTAAAAAAAAAAAAGTAGTATATCAAAGTATTTATGTTTTTCTCCGATAAACTAATAAGCTATAAATAACGACCAAGTTTGTTTCATTGTATATATTTATTTTTATTATTTCAAAAAGCGTTTGCTTCTCTAAAAAAAAAATAACACTTTATTTTCAAGCAGTGCTTTTAATTTTTTTTTTATGTCTTATTATACCACCAGTGGATATTTTTCACTTTTTTGCTGCTTCTTTTGAAGTCTGCATGACCATGTTCCACGGCTTTGAAACAATTTTTTACGGATAATTTGATTCATCGGTATCTTGAGAACAAATCCCATATTAATAAAATAATTACGTATGTATTATATTAATATAATAATTATGACTAATAATTATGTTCCCCAAAAATATGTAGACGATAAATTGAGCTCGAAGTTATTATTTTTTTATAAGTTTTATAATTAAATTTAAAATGTATAAACTAATGAATATTATACTGGTACAATTGTGTTTATATGAGTGTATGAATGTTTTATATTTACCAAACTATCAAAACACAAATCCTAAACTGAATTAACCGATTTTGCTATCATTAGGTTTTTAATATAATAAGGCTTGTACTAAAACAGGTTTGATGATAGTTATAACACGAGTTGGAACAAAGTTATTACCTGTACTAAAATAATAAATTCAATGACATATTCACTATTCAATTATATAATAAATAGTCGATTAAATATACAATATTATATAGCAAACCTGGAAGAGTTCAATGTCATTCCAATCTCCTTCGAAGTCCAGACATGCGTGGAGATTCCTTCCGAGTAAGTACACGTTGCTGAATCTAATGCAAACGTTTATAGCAACTATTCGTCTGATAGGGAGGCAGATAGGCTGAGGATTTTTACCTGCAGGAATTAAAAAATAAAACAATTAAATCTCTAGAAGGTTGATTGAATTCACATGAATGATATTTACAACAGCTGAATTCAGAATCAGATAATTAATGATACTCTTAATTCGAAATGTTATCCTCATGTTGCTATCGGTTCTTCCGAAGCGAATAGTGTTCCTGCATGGCAAGATATATAAATAATTTTACTACAAGAAGGGTATACCACAAGAAGAAGAGTTTAGACCAATTATAATTCATCCTAGACCTTTTCCTTCTATTTGGAAAGTGGATAATGATTTATAAGGAAAATGGAGAACAGTTGTTAGAAACTTACATAATTTAATTTTGAGACTAATAATTGAGTAGAAAATTAATTTTTAAAAATAATAATAAAAATAACGGTAAAGTCAAAAAATGGATAGGAAATAAAAAAAACCAAAATAGAAAAAAATTACCTAAAGTAGTTTAAAAAATTTTTTTAATAAAAAACTATCTTCTTATTGAGATTTAGCTCGCAAAACTCATATACACACAAAAAAAATTGTGAATTTATGTTTAAGTTCACCTGTGAGAGTGAATTTGTTTACACATTTTCCTAGATCAACTTGTAACCTTTATTGTTCTGACATAATTTGACTAAAATCGATTGCTTTATTACAATTGGAAAGACAGGTTTTACCTCTTTGTGACGACAATAAAATATACATTTGCCAGATTTGGGAAAAAAACATATTAAACAATCATAGTCTGATGTGTGCTACTTGGTATATTTTAATGTCCTTTTGATATTGTACAAATTTGAAGAGGATTGGTGGGGTTAACTAGAACCTGTGGGCGTAACCATCGGGGGGCAGGAGGGGGCAGCTGGTGTGAAACATCAGCTTCTCATGTCACAAACAAAAAAATATAAATTTTGCTTCAAACTAATCGCTAAAATACAGCCATGTAAATCCATTATATAATAATCTACACAGCCTCATGGGTCATTTGTCTGCTCCAATAGAAGCTAAATTACCGTAATCAGTAAATTCCAATCAGTTAACAAATAATTTAAACATGTCCTGCAGTAACATTTAAATTTCAAACCATATTAACTATTAATCAGTAATAAAAGAAATAAATGGAAACATATAGAAGTTTAGAATCAGCCTACATTTTGCTAGTAAGATAATGTTCTTTTGGACTACCTAAAGACGTAAATACAAAAATAAATTGACTTATACTATTTCGAGGACAAATTCAACCCTTTTTTACTTCTTCAATGCTTTATTATCGTGGACGTTTCGAGGTAAAACCAGCACAGACATTGTAGAATGAGTTAAAATTATACTGTGGTTTGATGTGATATATATGTTCTTGTTTTAAACTAATTTATTATTGTTAGCATAGATTTTATCAATTGTTGAATATGTATCATGTATTACTGTTTGTTGAAGATAAGCTGATTTTAGCTCGAATCTTCCAATGTAATAAAGATCTGATGATTTATAAAAGAATTGAATTTGTCCTTGAAATACTATAATTGATATAATCGTATGCTTGATGAAAATATATCATACCAGAAATTCTGTTCTGATAAAGCTGCCTATTGTTGAAGAGAAGTTTGAAGTTGAATTCGAACTCGTCGGGTTCGTACTGAACACTCAAGCAGGCCTTGTTTCTGGTAGTCACGTTGAACCTGTTGAGCAAATATCCGGTGCAGCATAGGCAAGTCCCTTCCTGACATTGGCAGGGGAATCTTCGGGATGTTGTCGAAACAACTACAAAAAAGAGCATGTCAATCAACAGTCTCTAAACAGTTTCAGAATCCAAATTTAAGATTCCAAAAATCCTCCAGACTTCAAGCAGTCATTGTTGTTTACATTAATTGCAGTAACATTATAAAAAGTATCAATAGTTATATAGCAAATTCGTTTTTGAACCATTAAAAAAGAATAAAACTGAAAAAGGTGTGCTACCCAACTGCATTGGGTTTCTATATTCATAGCATCTTACAACTAATGCAACAATTTTTTTCAAAACTAATAACATATATATA
>NW_027107138.1:797315-813549 GCF_000696795.3 Halyomorpha halys | reverse complement strand
AATTTAGCTAAAACAGTATATAGTTTAAAAACTTAAACATAGTTGTAATATATTAATAAAAATTGTATGTACTTTTGCACGTAGACAACTGAAGTTATATGCAATATTTAATGAGAATTTAAAAACAAAATAACAAATAAATAAACTTATATATAAAGGCCTCAATATCTCATTTGTTGCGATTTAATCCGAAATAGATATACCGTTTCCTGATAACACCGAAGCAATTGAAAAGAAGATGGCCACGGGATATTTTCACTGAAAGTAGTGATTGAAGTGCTATCATTCCAGTTAAAATCTAGAAAACACGTTTTGTTTTTTAGTTTTAAAACTGCCATGGAAGTTGTGCCAATACTTGATAATATTATATCACAAAAAAAATTAACGATTATCTCTCACAGTAATAGTAGTCACGTGGTAGTCACGTTGGACTAAACCGCTAAGTCATTATTTGCGCAAGTAGGAATCTGGAGCAGGAAACATGTAAGGCACATATAAGAGAAACCCTCTCCCACCAACGCGCAACCAACCCCTTTTCAACGATAAAGTATTTTTTTTCATTTTTATTATCTTTACTTATTTCAGATACGAGTAAAGGAGATATCTTTAAGATTTATATTTAATAAAATAATCTTAAATAACTACCACTTCCTTTCCTCTGACAATAACCAATGAAATTTTAATTATTTATACCATCGTCTAAATTCTATTCGTATTCAATGATCAAGTAAGAAGAAGTTAAAGCATACCTGGGGCAACAGTTGTTGAAGGGCGGGCTGTTGTTGAAGGCTGGACACTTGTAGTGGAAACAAGAGGAGCTTGTGTCGCCGGTTTGGAAGTGAGCACAATGGTGACTGGTGTACTATTCTCGTCCGGCTCTTTCATTTCTATTTCATTCTCATTCGAGCATTTTACGATACTCACAAGAACCACTACTAAGAAAATTGTGGACAGTAATCTGAGACGAAAAATATCCTTACTGTATCTGCAAAATTACATCAAATATGTAAATTTTATTAGAAATTTGACAGTTGACCATGGTAATTGATCTATCAAAATATGGACGGAGTAGAGGTTATAATTAAAAAAATAAAAGAATATTTATTGAATGTTTCGGCACATTTCCTAAGTTCTTCAGGAGTACAAAGACAATATACAATAAACATGAGAGTTATATAAATGAATGGACCGAATGAGTATAAATGGTAAAAACTCATCATTAGCACAAGACATCATTAGCTTACATCTCACTGCTAAAATTGAATATTGAAATTGAAACAACACAAAATAAATAAATGTCTCAAATCACTGATTCCTTTATTTATATACTTTCAATGATCCTCAACGTTATTGTATCTCTTCTTTCTACACCTCAAAATGGACTTTAATGTGGCATTAATTTATTTAAGGGTTTTACAGCAAATATCCAAATCCCCATGCCAAAAAAGTTTTATATTAAGCACGAAAACCTCTAATTTCAACAAAACAAGATATTTTAATTTGCATTTATTTTGAAATACAATGTTGTGTCACTAAATTACACTTATTTTAAAAATAAAACTTTGTTGAAATTAGAGGTTTTTCATATCAGCTGTAAATTTGCCGAAGTGGATAATGTGAGTTTTGAAATTGAGTATTCAGACTCTAAAATTGATTTACACTATTTTAATTTTTACCACCACTTCGACTCTATTATCCTAGATTATTTATACTTTAACCAAACAATGGAAAATACGGATGGAAATGGAATAATATGGAGCTCAATAAACTCTTATTTACAGCCGTACAGTAATAAAAGTCAGCGAACGCCTTAAAACAAGGTAAAGTTGTGCCTCATAGGGTCAGAATAGGCCATAACGGAATTTCTCATACCAATACTCCTAAATGACTAGTTATTAAAGCTATTAGTTTTCAAATTCGCTGCACGGCAGAGCTAAATTGATACGTATCAATTATAACTACTGTTTAATTAATTAATGTAATAAGTGATAGTTGATCATTTATCAAGTTACGAATATTGGAACTAGTACATAAATTTTGAACTGCCATATTTTTTCTCCCAGTTTATTTCGGAGGGTCTCCTTCCGCCCCTACCCTGTGGATCCGACAATGGCTACTACGTTGACTAACACTACAGGTGTGTGTGCGTGTGCGTGCATCAATTGATATTGTCAAGTGATATTGACAACCAGGATATTATATTTTATTATCAATTTTAGGAAGAAAATCATCTAATTTATTTCGGATAGTTACTTTCACTAATTTAAATATTTTTATATATCGCTAAATGATTTCATCTCTAAAGGCACCGTATCAAATAAATTCCACGAACTTGGTACTTTTAACAATTTTCCCAAGACCTATATGATTAAATGCATTATGCATGATTAAATCATTTAATTCATAACCATTCTTTGTGCTATGGAAGGACAAAATAAACTTGTGATATACACTATTTCTTAAAATAAATATTTAAAAAAATGGTTAGAAATATTTAAAAAAACAAACATTAAGACCTACTTGGTGCTCATCCTCACAACGTCGGCTACTCACTAGTGGAGAAAGGAGGTCAGATAGAACCCGTTAGTTTCAATCGTTTATTTCTTTCCAGACAATTCTTCCTATATTCTGGAAAATAATTATTGTTTTCCTTATTCTGTTTCCAATAAAAGTAATGAATAAAAATTGTGATTAGTTAACATTTCAGTAAAATCTAAGTATACATACTTTATACCGGGGCTGTCTAGGAGGAATTTCCTGAAATTTGCTTTCCACATGAACATTTTTGGAATAAAAAGTCAAGGCAAAAGGACTCCATAGGGTCTCATTGATGGTATTCTGAGTTAGGCCAAAAGTAATTGCATAATTTTAATTGTAATCAATTACAGTAATTTGAAACTGGGAAACGAAATTACAATTTTAAGCAGGAATTTCAACTACTTGATGAAACACCGGGATAACTTAATGAACCCGAAATAATAATTACTAGTTGAACCAAAGGAATCGCAATTATACTTGACTAATTATATTAAGCGATTTCAATTACATTTTGCACTACACTGATGGTATTTAGGAAGATGATAATTGAATTTGACTTTGTTGTAATACAATAACCAAAAAAAAATTATTTGGGTTGATTTTTTTTTCACAAACTTTAAAAGCAATCGGTTTGTGAACCAAAAAAGGTTGATGAATTCAAATAATATTTTATGTGGTTCTAATACATAAGAATTTGAGCTCTTACATTCAGATAGAGGCATAAAAAAAAAAATCGGTAAAAGTTTTTCTGAACTTCATATGTTCCTAATTATAATCTTATAAATGAGCGTTTCTTAATGGGATTAACTTCCTCAAATCTAGCACGTTCCGGGACTAGAGGTATGCTGGATTACAGAATGAATATTAGGAAATAACGTGACTTCAACATAAAATAACTGAACAGCATGTTTTTATTATTTAAACAGCTTCAGTGGACAAGAAAACTTGAATAATAACGTAAAAAAAAATATATGAAACAAAAAAGTGCATAGTAGACTTCAAATTTAAAAATATTTAACTTGAAATCGGCCGAAGACTAGTTCCTTTCTGGTCGTACTCAACGAACGGCTCCCAGTTTTATCCGACTTTTTTCTCTCGCTCTTTCCGACCACAAATTTGAAAAAGTCACGATTGATATTTTCGAACTATTTAAATTTTTATATTTTTTGTCGGAAGTTGCGTCGGATTATCTACAATCGGAAATCTAAAGCGTTAGTCTTAGCTTTAGCTAGTGGCGTTTGGTTTCTCTGACTCACAGTACCTTTTCTCCAGTATTTACTCCGCCACCAATGGTGAAAATTTTCTCTATGACAGTAGCTTCCATTTCACCACCATTTTATAACCTATTAAAACTGATAGAAAGAGATTGACTATTTACACTTTTTTAAATTTCCGTATTCGTAGTTAAACAAAAAAAAATCAAAGTTAAGTTCTAAACTAAGCTTTATTCATATCTATAAAAAAACAAAGCCGTATAAGTTGTGATACAAATGTAAACAAAAACTTAGTTTGTTTTTTTAGCACGATTTATAAATTAATTATTATTTTTTATATAGATTCAATTGTACCTATTTGTTTAAATTGCGTTTCAAAATTACATTTATCTTGGTCCTGGCTCATCCAGAGATATCTCAACTGATAAACCACTGTTTAAAGAAAAAAAATTGCCATGCCCCATACTAGATCACTTAGAAGTAATTGAAGAGGATGTCATTGAATCAGACCGTAAAGACACAATTAATGACATTATCCAGTAAATTCTAATAATAACTGAATGTATTATTACAAGTGGTGAATAAAAATATGTAGGTCATAATTATAAAAAGAGGGAAGAGTTGGAGTAAGGAGCATTGAGGGACACCTGTAAAAAGTTGAAAAGAGGGGGGAGTTTATTAGAATTGATAGTTGTTTGGAAGTGGAGAGACAAGAGTAAAACTAGTTTAAAACACTACTGAATAAGGTGAGGTTGAAAATTTCAAAGTGTAGGAATACATAATCAATTGAAGTAATGCGCTGTTTATACCCCAGTGAGTGGCCGTACTAAGAAATGAAAACTAAACTCCCCACCACGGTTACAATAGAGAGCACCCTGTAGATCAGGTATGGGCATCCTTTGACATGTTGTGGGCCAAACATTAATGTGCAAATACGTTCGCGGGCCGCGTTTATAAGTAGTGTCCATAATTTTTAACGATAGATATCAGACATGAAACAATACGACATTGGTATTATAATACAATTTATAAAATAACAAAATGAAATGGAAAAAAAATAGGTAAAACATTATAATTAAATCGTGAAATTTGGAATTATTACAAACTACGAAAGTTACACCGATATCAATGAGATGCCTGAGCTTGAATTTGGGAAACTAATCCATCGATGTTTGGATTAATTCCACTGATACAAAAACATAAAGAATTTTCCAAATTATAGTCAGTCAACCTTGTACGATGGTTTGATTTATTAACTTTCATCATTGAAAAGAACTGTTCGCATTTATAAGTACTGCCAAACGTATAAATCAATCTTCTTGCTAATTTTCTAAGCTGCGGAAAATGGTCTTCTTCAAGGTATTTTTTGTATAAATCGCACAACTCCACGTCTTCAAATTTAGATTTTAGGAGTGAGTTTTTTTGAGTCTTGATCAACTCCATTTGCAACTGTAATGGATCATTTTGTACATTATTTTTTGTTAGAGAAGCAAATAAATTGAAACAGTCTTCCATGTTTTTGAAATCGCTACATCTGTTTGAAAATTGCTCCGACAGTAACTTGAGTTCTTCAGGATATTGAGCATAAGCAATATGTTCATACGCAGAGAGCATGGTGAAATGGTAACTGTTACCAGACAGCATCTGTGCCTCCCACAAACGGATTTTGTTCTGAAACGCTTTCAAATGGCTGAACAAATCAATTACTAACTGTCCTTGTTTTTGAAGTTTCAAATTTAAATTATTTAAAATACCTTTTTAACTTCATTAAAAATGTCCTCTCCTGTAGTGGTTCCTTTTAGTGGCTGTAAAGCAAGCATTTCCTCAGTAACGGTGAACTCTTTATCAACACCTCGAATAATTATAGCCAGTTGAACTGTTTTAGACAAATCGGTGATCTCGTCTAATGCTATGAAAAATGATTCAAAACCAGCCATACGTTCAGTCAATGTTGTTTTTATATCATTAGCCATCATTTCTATACGTCGGATAGCAGTTTGTCTTGATAAACTAATTTTTCCAAATTCATTTTTCTTTTCAGGGCACAAAACACAGCAAACTTCCTTGATAGATTCTCCTTCGGCTAATGGTTTTAATGTCTTTGCCAATTTTGAACTAACTCTAAAAACTAGTTTTCACAACATCATCATGTTGTGTTCTTCGTGTATGAAACATTTCCTGCTGTTTTTCCAAATTTGCGGTAAGCTTCCGGATTTAGTCTTTTTTTATTTGTCCTGTCAGTGAGTGCAGCGTAGGATACTTAGCTGAATAATGCCTCTTTATAATGAATTCCTTTATCACTGAAATGGATTCATTACGCAGCAAACAAATAGGCTTACCATTGTGCAAGATAAAGGAGAATTCTTCAGTCCATTTTTCTTGAAACTGGTGACCCTCTGCATCTACTTTTCGTTTCTTTCCACCCGACATCATTTTCGTTCGATAAAGTTAATAACAAAATATAATTAGTAAGCACTCAAGATGCACACAAAGCAAATTGACGGCACTAGCAGTTCGCTAGGACATCGCTTGTCGAAGTTATCACCTCGATAGCTCAAATAGAACTGAACTAAAGTTCTTTTTTTCCCACCCTTTTATTTTATTTTTACCATTTACAATATATAATATAAGAAATATATGCATATATACTATTTACAAATTAATTTCCAATTTTTACCTATGGGTACTATTAGGATAGGGTAAGGAGTGCTATAGGGTTATTATTATGGCACTTTGTGCCTTTAATTTATTATTTTTATTTGCTGAGTAGGGAGGAACCACTCTGCTAGGTTCTTTATTTTATTAAATTCAGGCTGTAGAGCCAGAATCCCTTCCCTCGGCGAGCACGTCAACCAAGGGGACATTACTTTGCCACCTCCCAGGTCTTGGTGGAGGGGCGATTTCTCGAAACAGCGGATTGGCACAGGCTTTCAGCCCATCAAAGAATTTGATGTGTCTACGGCCTATGAATTCCAGCACAGAGGGGAGCTGGAGGTCCTCACGTATGACGCTGTTCCTGGCCCTTTGGAGTGATGTTTCCTTGACTATTCGCCGAAGGAGGGAATTCTGGAAGCTCTGCAGTTTGGAAAACGTAGTTTTGTAGAGGTGCCGCACCATAGAGCAGAGTTGGGCGGATTATTGCCTTAAATATTTGAAATCTTAATCTTAAAGATATCTGTTGTGAGGTAAGCAGGTGGTAGAGCCTATATGACTTCTGCCGGGCTAGCTTCAGTCTCTCCCTGACATGACTGGAGAAGGTAAGATCCCTGTCTAGAATCACGCCAAGGTAGAGGATGGTGTTAGAGATTTTCCGACCCGCGCAATCCACGACGAACCGCTGTGGTAGCTTGCACTTCTTACCCTTTTGAAAGTACATTACTATGGCATCAGTCTTTTCAGTGTTAACCCTGATGCCGTCATTTTTTAGTGCGGCTACGATGGTGGCTGAAGCGGTTTGTGCATGGTGGAGGGCCCGATCATCTCACGCTGGAAGCATAGACCCTAATATCGTCAGCATAGGCTGCTACCACTCCCTCAGGATGCTTGAGGGCCACTATTGGTGCCATGAAAACGACAAACAATAGAGGCCCCAGCACAGAGCCTTGAGGGACTCCACAGGTGATAGGGACCGGAGGAGATAAGTCCTCGCCAACTCTTACCACAAAGGATCTTCCAATAAGAAAGTTTCCGATCAGTCGGCATAGAGTTGCGGGGAACTTGAACTCCTCCAGTCGGCGGAGCAGAATCGAGTGTCAAAGGCCTGGCACCAGTCCAGGGAGATGAAGGCTGTAGTATTATTATTCTTCATATGCTCTATAGTGCGCGCTTGGAGTTTCACCAGGTGATGTTCGCATGCAGAACTTTGTTGAAACCCAGTTTGTTCAGGGGGTATCATATCAGCTTCCCTGCAGTGCTCCATGAGATGGTGATACATCTCCTACAGGAGCCGCTCAAAGACCTTGCTCATGTGCGAGAGGAGGCTGATCGGGCGGTAGTGCTCTGCCAGGTCACCTTCCTTTCCAGGCTTGAGAAGCGGCACTATGATCGCTTGTTTCCAGGCAGCTGGAAGTACGAGATCCGCATGCATGAGTTGAAGGTGTTCAGCAGAAAGGCTTTACCCTTCCTGGGAAGCATCTTCAAGAGTACTCTTGGGATTCCGTCCTGCCCAGTACTTGTTTCCCTTGGTGCGGCTTAGTACCGACTCCAGCTGGCTAAAGGTGGAGAAGATGGGCTTCTCAACTGGACTTGGTGGTCTCCCAGGTGGTGGTGGAGGAGCACTAGCCGTCCGCTCAGCATCCTTCGCTGCATAGCTTGAGGCCAAGAGGGCAACCTGCTCCCCAGACATCATCAGGTCGCTCCCAGAAGTCAGATGTACCGCATTCCTCTGGGTAACAAATGTCCTGACTAACTTCCAGAACTGACGATGGTCATCGTGAGTTCTACGGAGCTAGTCATGCCAGAGCACAGTCTCTCAGTCACGCATAAGTGAGGCTATCTGTCGAGTCATCACATTGGTGACCAGTTGCATGCTTGGGAAAGAAGACATTGCGTAAGTTGTTCCATTGGCGAATCAGAGTAAGGATATAATTTGGTGGCTTCCTGATAGCATTGGCGAAGGGAGAGAATGTTGGGATGCTCCTATTGGCTGCCTCCTGGATGGTAGTAGTGATGATCTCCACAACTGAGTCCACCTCTTCCAGTATACAGTAGTGGGTGATCATTGGCAGTGCTTCAACAACTCGACCTGTAGTCTTTCCAGTAGGCTTTGTGTAGTAGTTATTTGCTCGCTGGTGGAGTGGCGAGTGTACCATCAAGTACATAGTACAGGCCGGTTCGTAGGGCAGCACTCACCAGTCCAAGACCATGTGCATATATCTGGTCAGGAGGAGGTCGAGAAGTGATGTGCACGAAGGGCGAGACACATGCCTAAAGGTATGCACTCCCAGGTGGAAGAGAGCCAGCTTGGTCTTGGTGATATAGATACCCAGTGGATTGCTACTGCTATACAGCCGTGTACCGGGCGTTGAAGTCCAGGAGGACGACATGACGGCTCATCTCCTATAGACACAGGTGAACGTGTAACGGTGTTTAAACTGTACGTCCACTGAAGGAATGTCACCAGGATCATGACTCCCTCACGAGTACTGGACGAGCTAACCTCTCGGTATGTGGTGTACCCCTCAAAGTATATCCATGATGAGCCGGAGAGCATGGTGTCGGTCACTACCACCACTGATGGTCTGTGCTGCTGCAGGAGAAGCTTGTTTTTGGCCTGCCTTGGTGAGAGGCCTCTGACATGGTAAGGTATCACAAGATGTTCAGTCACAATGACGAGCAAGAATTTTGCCTGTCATTTCCATCAACATCGTTACCATCCCCATCATCTGGTCCATACGGGCACACAGATGTTGGATGACGGGCATATCAGGGGCGAAATAAAGTTCGGGCCATCTACCTGCTTATATAGGCAAAATGAAGAAATGATCAAAGCCTTTCATGTTTTCCGCCTCACTCTTTGATGATTGCCACCACACGGCTTGCTCGCTAACTTGATTCTGTGACTATGAGTAAGTAGTGTAACGTATTTTTTTAATTGGGTCTTTCAAAATGTCTCGCGGGCCGAATCAAATCTTACAGCGGGGTGGGGGTTGTCCATATATGCTGTAGATGATCTCCTGAATTTAAAAAAAAATTAATTAAAGGCGTTTAGGAAATCAAAAAAGAACTAAGACAGTGACTTTATGTCATATGCATATGAAGCACATGGTATGGAAAATTTAGATCAGGAACCTATTTGGAAAGGAATAAAGAGAACTTTCAATTCATGGAAAATGTCATGGTATGACTAGACAAACTTAAAAACTTTTAAAAAACCAACTATGATTTTTTTCAAGGCAGTAGGAAAGAAGGATTTTCAATAGAAAAGTTGTAAACATAAAAGAAAACAGTAGGAAGGACAGGAATGACAGGAAGATAAGAGTATAAGAATTTGATCAGGAACAGAGTTCAATTATATAAAAAAAATATGTTTAGGGAGGGAGGGATAGAGGAGAGAGATAGAGAAAAATACAACATTAAGGTTAGACTTGCTTATTTGTATTTTATATCAATAAAAATTTTGAAAAAAATTTAAAACCAAGTTATAAATACAATAATAAATTAAAATAATAATTTAAGTAAATTGTTAATTAGACCTGAAGATATTAACCTATTTACAGAACAACATTTACACCACAATTTATAACTTTATATGGTAAATATTATTTCAAAAACTATAATTGCAAAGATTGAAAATTATAAAAAAAAATATATAAATATATAAAAAAGTTTATATCATAAAATCGAATTCATAATTCTAAACTTAAAAATTAAAATAAACAATTGTCATGAAAAAGTAACTATCATAAAGAAATATTCAAACATTGTTTTATCAAAACTTGATGAAAATATCAGTAAGTTATAACAGCCATAACATGAAACATATAGATAATTTACTTAAATTTTAAAATTACTCTATCACTATATTCATTCATCTGGTAATATAGAAAATATGGTGATATTTCTATAGGTTTAGTCATTTAAGTATTTAAGTACATTATGTCTTAGGCACTTATCAAAAAATAATTTAATTTAAGAAGTAGTGCCTAAATATCTGGAAGACTGAAAATCAATATTTTACAATAAAAATAAAGAAACAAAAGAAAATTCTACAAAGAAAACTTTATTAAAATATCGCATAAAAAATATTTGTTAAAATGTGGTCCAATCACAATTATTAATTATTAATCAGTGTTAATGAAAAAACTAATAGTACACAAAAAACCATATTGAAACAATAATTTTAAAATATTAATATAAAACACAGAATAAAGTAAAAAAAAAAAATAGTAAAGTTTTATTTGAAAAATACATGCTGATATTTATTTTTCAAAAGAGAAAAATAAACAAATTTTTAAATGGATTCTTTTGCAACTAAATAATAACAAAACCATTCAATGACATAATCATACGAAAACAGCAAATTACTAAATTTTAAACATTCTGTTTCATAAAAAGAAAAATAATTAAGATCCTTCAGATTGGAAGGAAAAAAAAATTAAATAATGATCAAATCACAGTAAAAGCACCATAGAAAAAATTTGTTGTATTCAAGAGTAGATAGACATGTAATTGTGACATATAAATCGGAGAATGTTAAATTCCTGAATAATAGGTGTATAATCATTGAATAGCAGTAAAACATTTCCATCAGACCACACACAAACGAATAAAACAATTTTACAAGACATTTGTTAATACAAAATAACTAATGAAATTAATGTAAGTTTACATAATTTTAATTAAAATAATAAAATAAATAAAATAAGGGTAACTTCAGTCTAATTGTTATCACAATGAAGATGTCTTTTAAGATCAATACACCTACTCTGTCACGTATGAATTACTATATATATTTACATCATAAATTGTAAGAAGTCACTTCTCCAACACTTTCTCAGTAAAATTTAGAGCTACCATTCAACAGTGTATTACAATAAAGCATTAGAAAATATTTAACAAGAACATTCCCGATCTGAAACAATAGTGAAGATTTATTTCTTAAATGCACAAATTACGTGTATTAAAAAGTACCTTTTTACTTAAATGAGATTAACATCTATTTCTACTAAAAATAACCCTAACATTCAAACCTTGAATATAATTAAATAGTTTTTATTTTAACAAAACTAACAAATTAGAATGTAATATGTCGATTGAAAAAAAGATACCTCTGAAAATACAATAAATAGGAAAATTCTAATTTGGAATCCAAACTTTATTGTATCTCATGTCTTGTAACACTTCAAAACCATTCTTCTTACAAAATCAGTCTAAACCAGTAGGGTGAAAAGAAATTTACACAACATCAAAAATAAAAGACTACAATTCTGAAGAAACATCTAAACTCAAAAATATATACATGTTCACACATATAAATCACATAATCTTGAAAGGAGCTAAGTGATATTTTGGAGAAAATTTATAATGTGGAATATATCATGATTAGAGTACATCCATCGATTAGAGTTTGTTGGAACAAATTCAGTACACAGCTATCTAAAATTGCATTCGTCCTATAGTAGCTATAACAACTAACAGTATAATATATCAATGTTAATACATATAAATTTAAATACTTGACCAATTTTTCAAAAATGTTTTACCATAAAAGATAGAGTAGTTCTGATTGTCAGGTACATTAGTTATGATGATAATCAAATAATAAATTTAAAGTTTTCATCTTACTCCTTTCCTCATGCCTGAGCAGTCCATCTATTAAAAGATGAATAAATTAAGGTTATTTACACAATAAGTAGCAACAAGTTCGGCACTCTATAGGTAATTGTTATCTATATTATAAAAGATTAAACATTGAACACAACTTCTATTTATTTATCAACAGATAACAGTGAAAAAAAAGGCTGTTTCAACACCCTTTTTTTCAGAATATTGATGCAATACTAAAATGAAATGAACATGTAAAAAATAAAAGTGAAGAGTCAAAACTTTTAAAAAGAAACAAGTAATAGATCCTGTTAATCAAATTTGGTGGGGAAAAATCTCAAAAACCAATGAAGAGTTAGATTTTACTGAAAAAGCAATATCTAAAAACGGTGTTATATAAAAGTAAAAATTATGAGGGTACACAAGTACCACTGTTAAAACACAAAAGTACCCAATTAAAATTTTATTTAAACTCATTACAATGAAGAATTGTTGGCATAGTTCCAGAAATAATAATTTTCATTCAAATTTGTTATGAAGACAGTAAATGAAAAAATTTCAAAGAATTCCCTCCCCATTCTCCAATCACCATTGTGTTAATCTTAAAGCATCTTAAAATCAAATATTAAACTTGGATATTAAATAAGAAATTATAGGGAAACAAAACTAAATGAACATGTGAGTATAGAAAATTTTGAAGGTACTACAAACTTAATGACTTACTAATTTGATAAAATGACAGTAACAGAAATGCTAATACATACTTAATGTTATTAGAATCATGTGTTCCATTAAATTAGCTGAATTTGACAGTAATCATAATAAAATTCCATACTGGGATTTAAAAACAAACAAAAAGGAAATAACATGAGGGAAACTATTGAAATGATTGTTGTTTTAGAATATTAAATGTCAAAGAAGTTGCAATTTCAAAGCCATCAAACGCAGATAAACTTATAAACAATGTTGTCGGAAAGATAATGTATTCCTTATATAAAATGTAAAATATTTTTTAAAAGATGATAAAATGATTTGCATTTGTATTGAATAAACTTATAAATATATTCTTTAAATTCTAAAGCCTCAGAAATTATATTCAGTTTATAAAGATGTTAATCTCAATCTTCTCAAAATATTTCTGAAGTTTATCAATAGCATAAAACAATTTTTTCAATGGAATACTCCTTATCTTGAACAAAGAAAATGAACAATTTATCAATATTGCTATAGAGTGATATTAAATCTCACTGTTTCAGAAACAGTTGTTACTCGTTCTTAGGCGTTAGATCACTTGTTACAAATAAATGTTACATAATTTCTTTTTAAGCGTTTCATAAGAGTGAAAGTAACTATAATATATTTATGATATTTATTTAAAAAAAATAATATACATTTTAAATATCTTGAACATTTCACAGAAGAGAATCAGGGGGGCTTGAAGTCAGTGACATTTTTGAAAAAGTTGATAAGTTTTTCTTAGGACTATTACCCAGTAATGTAACATTAGCCTCATTGAACAACTTTCTGAACCTAGAAAAAATGATGGAAAATCAAAACAGAAAATTAGTAAACATTTTAAAATAGGGAAAGATAAATAGATAAATTTTAACACTGAACTAAGTAAGAATCAATATAATTTATAAATGTAATTCATTGTACCATTTTAATTATTATTTCAGTCAACAGTTGATTTATATACTACCAATATATGAAATATAAAAATAAGATATGAAAATCTGGTGTGGTAGATGGATCACAACTTTCACTTACCACTCTACTTTGAATAGATATTAGTTTCCGCTCAATTAGGGTTACTGCGAGTTATATGACCACAATAATTTTTTCTTCTTTACTTACCTAGCCTCAGAGTACAGCAAAACGTAGATACATTTACAATTACTATAATTAAGAATTGCAAACATGCAATTACAATTACAAATAACTGTAATTACAATTACTTGATGAATTACTACAATTGTTCTAGTGATCCCCCAATCACAAGATCACTCAATTAATTACAATTACCAATTACATTTTATTTTTTAATAAAAGTTTTTTATACAGGTTATTTTTTCCTAAAATTCCAAATAATTATAATAGAAGTATAAGCAATTATAATTATAATTACAAACACTTAATAACAAAACGGTAAGAATCCGTTCTACAATTGCTCCAAATCATGAAAATGATATCCAATTTAAGATTATACAATGCCGTACAGATTAATAAATGTATCATTTATTAATCTGTACTTATATTTGTTAATTCTTTTAACACAAGAATTAAATTACATATAATTGTAATTTCAATTACTAAGGGTCAAGAAGTAATTGTAATTGCAATTACTTAGTATCAAGAAGTCAAGTAATTCAGAATGCCAATTATTATTACTTCAGTCTAATTTTTCTTCAAAACCAGTATTTTTTTTTTGTTTTGGACCATTTGACGGTTATCTAAAAAACATGGTTTACTAGGGACACCCTTTAAAAAATTGTATCCCTACACTTCAACAGATTAAGGTAGAAAGGTAAGATTGGTGGCATTGAACTACACTTTTGGTAAACTACCCCTTACTAAATGAATCAGATTTACTCCTGGAACGCCATTAATATTAATTTCCTCCTGTATATTTCATAAGCAAGGAATAGCAAGAGAGATTTCATTTATGTGTATCAAGCAGTTTGCTCAGAAATACATAAAATTGATTAATTGCTATTTTTCAAAACACACTTATCTTATTTTGATATTGATTATTGTTCATTATTTTAGTTTAGTGAAGGTCTAGAAACTGAAAACAGTCTCTAAGAAAAAAATATTCATACAAGACAACATTTTTTTAATCTCCTAAACACACTCACTGATTCATAGAGAAAGAATAAAAATAAATAAAACTTACAGTTTCCTGATTCTAGATTCTGACTTTCTCCATGGAGCATCATTAGGTTCAAATGGTAACGGGCCCTGAACAGGAGCATCATCATCAGGAGAGGGTTCATCATCAGTAGAGGGTTCATCATCTTCTTCAATTCTATAATATAAAACATAATTTAGGTTGGATAATTATGTGCAAAAAAAGCTTTCCTTCTTTACATTATAGTAAATTCACAGTTATTTCCATGACAGGCAAACTCAGTAGTTCATGTAGGGGGTCATTTTTGGACTACTTTATATGGGGTCATTTCCCGACTACTTGCAGTCCACAGTCTTTACTGACTTTGATTTTTGGAATTTCTTATGAATAAGAGATTTAATATACTCTAGGTCTGAAACACTACTTAACAAAATAATAATAGTTCCAATATTTGTCTATCTGAGTAACTGTCTGAGCTTAAAATCTGAAACCAAACAAGTACGAAATTAAGTTTACAACAAAAAATGAGACTTCTAGCTAAACTTTCTGGCATTTTTTAAAAGGAAACCTTTCTCTAATTATCCAACATTGAATTAGCAATATGCCGGAAATTAAGGGTCTAAAACATGAAATTTACAGAAAAAAACATGTGACCCATTGTTTATCAGTACTGAAACTAAAATGAAAAGTTCCCTAGTTTTCAACAAGACAGGTAAATATTGCGCACCAATTCAATCTTTCAAGAGTGGTAACTCTGTTGAAGATGAGACCTGCACTGGATCCTCGCTTTTCAGTCTTTGCTGTTCCTTGACTTAGGAAGTTTGATAATGATGTTAGTATATTTTCGTTCAATATATGAATAAACTATTGTTTTTTTAAACCATTGTTAGATACAACAAAAATCAACCCAGGTTTCTGACTCAGGATCATTATTTAAAAATTGGCATTAACTGTTGTCTTGATATATCAGCACCGCAACCAAGTTTTTTGGTTATAGTGTTGACATTAAGAGTTATTATTCATAATTTTAACAGATATGTCGATAATTAACCAATGCTACAAGTAAAGGTGAAAAAAAAGTACAGAAAATGAATTAATTTAAGTTTTTAAAAGTTTACACTTAAAATTCTAAAGTTATTTTTTCTGGTCTATATATTTTTTTCTTTATCATAATATCTCGCATTTATGATTATATTAAGCACCTACATCGATTTTTCTTTGGATAATATAGCCTTTATTAATTGTTTAATAAGACTGAGATTTCAGCACCATTATAATAATTATACTAAATTACATATATATTAAAAAAAAAAATTAAATCTGTACCACTACAACCCATAAAAGGTCAGGGGCACAGTACTATATC
>NW_027107138.1:790316-797215 GCF_000696795.3 Halyomorpha halys | reverse complement strand
CAATGAGCTAACTCATTGTTTACATTCTTGTATAGAACACCAACTACAAGTAATCATGAAGTTTTTTTTTAAACTTTCCATATTTCACAATATGTGGTAATTTCATTCATAACATGAGTGTACCTGCACAAATATTACAAGTAAAAAAACTACAAGACAACTCGTAGTTGGCATCCGAAGTAAGAATACAAATTGTGGGCAACTCTATGAGTAATTGGGAGTCAATAACTTATAAAAAAAAATGTAAAATTACAGTAGATGCCAACTAGTTTGTTTCCAGCTTCTTTCCAACTACTTCTCCTATTGCACATTTTTTACAAAAAATAGACAAGAATATAGCACCCAGATTTTTAAAACTTACTTTTAAAAATAACTTTCAATGTTTTTTTAATTTCATCGGCAAACTTTAATAGTACTGATATCCTGTACTGGATTGTCTCTCAAATATTTTCATATTAGAATTAGGTTGGATTACAGGGGTAAAAGAGGACCACATTCTCTAAACCTCTAGATAGTTATTTCCTCATATACATCATTCCATAAATAGACATTACACTTTAGTTAAAAAAAAAAAAATTATCAGGCAGTCTAATAATTTTCATCTTTTCAAGAACTATCTTATCTTCATTTCGTTTAAACTTAGAATCTTTTGAAATCTGTATCTCTGAAATTTACATATTTTCTGTTATCTTAGGTATAAGATGTGACCCAATGATGCACTAATTGTTATATTAACTCATTTAGTCAAGCAGTCATTATCAAAAAAATAAATATGAAGCTAACACTTTTGGACAACTTTGAAATACCTTGCCCAATAAAAACAAATGAAATAGGCACCCCAGTAATCACCAATAATACACTATCATGTCATCATAGAGCATCAGGCAGTCATCTTACTTCACTTATTTTGCCTATCATTTGGTTTACTTTAAAAGAGCTTTAATTTTATCAAATAAAAATTAAAATTATGCAGACACTAATTCTGCAATCACCAATACCATAGAATGAAGTTTGCTGCAAAAGAGATTGGTGGACAACTGCAGATTTCAAATTCTAGAAATAATTTTAATAGATCTACAAAAGTGTAAGCAAGTTTATATTGATTAGTCACTTTATCTTTTGAATATTTCAATTTAAAAAAAAAAATGGGCCTTCAGTACAAGTGCAAATATTTCAGTTATAATCTATTCTTGTAAGATTTGGTACTATGAAACTAAAAAAAAAAATTGGAAATTTATATTAATAAGTTAACTTGTTGAACTCCACCTTTTTATGAGCATTACCATCACTTTATTATTAGTCATAATTTTTTTTTTTTTAATTATTTATTTAATGTAATTTACAACTGTACAAATAATACAATAGGTAAATATGTATTATGTTTCATATACACTTGAAAATCTTGGGAAGGAACCACCCATTGGTGGTACTTCAAACATTAATTTAAATTAGAAGGTCTTGTGGCCATCTTCTTTTCAGACGCCTCGGAGGATTATCAGGGATTGTTAAGGATGAAAGATTAAGAATTAATGGGTTAGAATGGTTAAGGAGTTTGGAATAAAAAAACGCGTTAGTCATAATTAAAATTACCAAACCTGAAGTCTTGTTATAACAGATTTCCAGGGTTTTTAATTACACAAAGCACTTTGTATGATATAAACACAAATAAGTGATTATTTCATTATTATTTAATGATTATTTATAACCAAAATAATAATTTCTAACACTATTACAATTATTTTATTAAACTATTAATGAGATTTCAGTTCAACAGGGATAAGTAAATAATCTTGTTCAATATGAAATCATTTAAAAATAATTGCTACTCAAATAATTTAAAAAGATATCAACAAACAAGAAAGAGGACCTAAACAATATCAAACTAACAATTATAGTAAATTCAATTAAAATAAAAAAAAAATATATTAGGTATTAGATTTTGACAGGATTTATTAGTAAAAAGGTTGGTAATACCTGCATGAAACTTAGAGTTGCCTCAGCTTTTATTGTCACTATATTAAGGTAGAAAATAGTAGCATAATTAACAATAAGCAACTTACTGATTCATGAGTTTGTATTTTTGGAGTTCATTTTCAAGTTCAGAAATTCGAGTTGTTAATTCATTCCTTTCTGCTAATATTTCCTTAAGTTCATCACTTGTAAATTTAGGTTTTTTAGAATCTTCAATAGCAATATCTAAAATACTGCTGCAATCACTAGTAGCTAGCTGAAAATAATGATATTTAATGTTTTCATATATAAATTATAAATAAGAATAAGATTTATGAACTTCTTACATATTACAATACATAAAACTTAAAATTCTTCTTTTTTATAATGTCCATAAGTGATTCTCACCATATGGGCAAGTTTTACTTCATTAGAATTTCAATTCACTTTATAAAAACAAAACTGAATTTTCTCCCCTACTACCACAATGTGAAGAAACATTTTTTCATAAAATAATATTAAAGGATAGTTTAGGGTCATGATTGCATAACCTTCTAAAATGTCATTACCATGTAGTGTCCCATTCTCAGTTTTCTAATAAACATGTATCTTTTTTTCCTTAGTAACCTGAGTCAAATGCCAGTAAAATTTATTTAACTTATAAAGGATAAATTAAACATTCAGGACCAATCTTTTTTCCTAACAATGTGGTATATTTATGTGATTCCAAACATTGGCCCCTCATTGAAATTTCACTCCCAACCACAAAACATGTCATAGTCACCCTGGAAGGCAAAATTTTCCAAAAATCAATTTTTATTTTTCTGTTGCTAAAAAGTTCATATTTTAGGGTTTTTCGAGGCAGAAATAATGAATATCATCTTTGTTCCAGCCAAAAATACAAAAATATATAACAAAGCCATGTACGAATGATAGGTATCGGGCCCAGTTAGCTGTCTCCAATTTTTCAGTCCCATAAGTGCTACCTCTATTTCCCCTTTAGTTAATTATCAAATTCTTTCAATACATAGTTCATATTTATAATTTTTTAATAATGGCTAACAATGTGAATGGTTAATTATTTCAAATAAACATAATTAAAGGTACTTTATAGGAATATTTTTTGAAAATTCAGCATCTAAGCCCTGTTTAACTATTTCAATGAGAATAAGTCCTAGGTGATATTAAAGATCATTTGGTTTTTTCAATTATGTAACAAGTTTAATAAAAAATTGTAGAGCTGTTTTTCAGGTTGATTCTATAAAGTGGTACTTCTGGTAAGTCAATTTTATAGAACTAGTTGCTATAACATCCCAGGCATAAATCGGTCTTAACATGTAATTTCAATAGCATATGATTTTTTTTTAAATTTTGAGCTAAGCTGTTCACACACGTACAAACATGTGCACAGATGGGCCCTCACAGGCACACACCCAGGCACGCACACTCAGTCTTGCTTACAGTACCTAATAGTCATGATTTATGCACGTCTCAGCTTAAATGTTCCAACTGAGCATATCAGCTAAAGTAGCATCCTTATTGTCACACCTTATGGCAAAAGTTGGAGTTCCTAGGGAGAGTCGCAGAAGGCTTCTTGCTACTGTTGTCTCCTCAATTAAGTTATATGCAGCTCCAATTTGGAAATAAGCGATGGTTACCAGATCATACAGGAGACAGATAGTTTCTGTGAATTTTCTTAAGGACAGTAAGAGGTTTTTGGACTGTTTCTTATGAGGTGGTGTGCGTGATACCTAGAATGCCACCTGTTGAACTTCTTGTTGAAGAAAGAAGTAGGCATTATGAACGACGCTTTCACGTTTCAAGAGAAGAAGAACAGAAAATAACCATCAATCAGTGACAACAATGTTGAGAGGCTGTAGATACCTGATGCTGGCTTGTGGTATAATCGCCGGCACGGAGAGGTAGATTTTCATGAAACCCAACTGTTGACCAGCCATGGATGCTTTAGAGCATACCAATACAGATTTAAATTGGACAACTCTACAGAATGCTCTGCCAGTCAGACGATCAAGGAAACAGCAGAGCATCTGTTTTTCGCTTGCATTCGCTTTGCGTAAGAAAGAAGCTAATTGGAGAGAGTGTCTGGAGTGAGCTAATTGGAGAGAGAGAGTGTCTATTCCTACCATCACACCAGAAAACGTAGTGAGCCATATGCTGGGACGCAGTGAAGAAATTCACCACAGTCGTCCTTAAGAGGTTGAGAGCAGAAAAGAGTGGCAGAAGGTGCGACTAGACTGGAAAACAAGAAAACTATGCTAAGAGAACAATGTGGCACTCAGCCATTTCCCTCCATGAAATAATGCCTAATGGCAGTCCTGTGGAGAAGAATGAACAGGTGTAGGGAGGTGGTTTTAGTTGGTAAAAATCCCACACACGGATAGGTATGGGCTTATCTATGTCTTTAGAAGATTTCAATCATCGCTTAATTTTGAAGTTTTGAAGCTCATCAATTATCCAATCAACATTCCAATTATCCAAATTCTCTGCTTTGATACTTATCCAGTTTCACTCATCCCTATAATCCTTCTTGTAGGATAAAACGGTAATACCCATACTGCTTTAGTACTCTAACTCAGCTTCCATTTGGTTCAACACTAGTGGCACAGTGAGAGAAAAGCATTGAGATCTCTTAGGATCCTGTCTTGCCTTTGTCATGTGGGGAAAGAGTAAGTTGAAGGGCTCCAAGGTTAAATGTAAATTTAAATATAAGTCCTTCCATTGTATTCTGGGTCTCCCTCTTGGGCATTTTCCTGTCGGTCTGGCCTCAAAATATTTTCTTGGATCCCTGTCTTCATTCATCCAACAGAGATGTCCAAACCATCTGAGTGGTCTCTTTTCAATGGTATCCTTTATAGGGACAGTTTTAACATTCTGTCTTGTCCTCTCATTCCGTATGCGATCCTTCCTAGTTCGGCCACTCTCCGTAAGCATCTCATTACCATTGCAGTAACTCTGCTTAGGTGCTTATCAAGTGGTACCCAGCTTTCACTTCTGTAAAGGAGGATGGGTAGGTATACAGCCTTGAAGATATGTACTTTAACATTCTTCTCTATCTCCCTCTTCCCAATAACTGAGTTGCAGAGGGGGTAGTATATTGCCTTTGTCTTCTTTATCCTATTGGATATCTCTTGGTCTACCTACCTTTCCATTCCTGCTGATCACTGTTCCTAGATAAGTGTACTCGTCCACCATTTCTATTGGTTTACTTTTGCAAAGTATTTCAACGTTTTCCTGTTCCCGACCTATATATATTATTTTGCTTTTCCTGACATTGATGGTCATTCCCTTTCTTTCCAGCTCAGCTTCCCATTCAGTTACAGCTGTTGTAGGTTCTCTTTAGTATCTGCTGTAAGGAAAATGTCATCCGCAAATACCATTACCTGGGGCAGTATTGTCCTCATGTTCCACTTCCCAATAGTAGTGCAGGCTGTCCTTTTGCACATTTTCAAAATTTCATCCATATAAATGATGAACAGGAGGGGGCTCAAACTATCTCCTTGCTTTACTCCTTTCTAAATTGCAAAGGTATCAGACTCTCTTTCATTAATTCTTACTATTCCCTTGGAATCATGGTAGGTCAACTTTATAGCTTCTATCAACCCTTGCGGAATGTTTTTTATTAAAAAGAGCATTCCACAGTTCTTGTCAAGGGACCAAATCAAAGGCAGCCTTTAAATCTATAAATGCCAAGAAGATACTCTTTCCTCGTTCCCACGATTTATTAATGATTGTTCTGAGAGAAAATATATCACCCTGGGTCTGGCGTTGAGGCCTGAAAGGAGCTTGTTCCTTTTCTAAGACTTTTTCCACTAGCTCTCTTAGCTTTTTTTCTAATATTGAGGTATAGAGCTTGTACACAACCTGGGATAGACAGATATATCTATAGTTATCACATTCATTAGCACTGCCTTTTTTGTGAATTGGGACAATTATGTTGTACTCCCATTCCTTAGGAATAGCTTTTTCAGTAAGTAACTTCTGAAAAAAGCACTGCAATGCTTTCAATAATTCTTTTCCACCATATTTGATGAATTCAGAATGCCATCTCTTCCTGCTGCTTTCCAGAGTCTTTATCTCTCCACTGCTGCTTACACCTCTTCCTCCCATATCACCTTATCATATTCTCCCTGTATACTTTCTCTAATCATTCTCTTCTCGGCATCTCCAGAAAAACCTCCCTGTAGTAGCATCTTCTCCTTTCTAAAATACCCTGGTTCCTGGTAATCAGTCTGCTTCTCTTCTCCTTTACATTTTGTATTGGTTTGCTTGTCTTTCCTTTCATTGCCTTAATCTTTTTTCAGAAAACTTTGTGAAGTTCGGTGTTTTCATTATAGTTACTCTGCAGATTTTGACCGAATTCCTCCCAGCTCTTACTTTTTGCCACTCTAACTACTAGCTTGGATTCATTACTCCTTCTTACATGGAGTTCCTAATTGGATGGAGTCTTGTGCCTATGATACTCCTTCCATGCTGCCTTCTTTCTCGTCACTGATTCCTTCACCCTATCATTCCACCACTTGGATCTTTTAAATGTAGGTGAAATATTGGTAATCCCACAAGTAGAAGTAGCAGCCTCCAGTATGGCTTTCTTTATTTCTGACCACATTTTATTTACATTTCCATCTATGTTTGTGTCATGGAGTTTTGAATCAAATAGGTTTGAGTACTACTCCCCTCTTATTCCAGGTTCCTGGAGCTTGATAGCATTGATTTTCTAGTAGCTTCTTGGGTGTTTCTTTCTAGGGGGAAGAATTTGAGTATTTCTGACTAACAAGAAGTGATCTGAACCAATTTCTGCACCCCTAATCACTTTAATACCAGTAAATAGCTTTTTTATCCTTCGACTACAGATGAAGTAATCAATTATACTATTTACTTTCCTTTCTTCAGCGAAAAAAGTTATTTTATTAATTATTAAAAAATAATTA
>NW_027107138.1:789720-790233 GCF_000696795.3 Halyomorpha halys | reverse complement strand
ATTTAATTATTATTATTATATTTTGGTTTAATTTATAATTATATAAACATTTCCTTCCAACGATAACAGTAATTTGTAAATCATTGGTATAAAACAATGAATTCTTTCTATTAGTTTTATAATCATCCACTATTTCAAAGCACTACAAAAGTTTCTTAATTTAAGTTTTTTTTTTTTTGTTTTTTTTCCTATGCCACAGGAAGTGGGCTATTAAGCCATTTTCCCTCTTGCAGCCCAATACAATTTTACTCTTCCTCTTAGTTGGTCCGCATCCCACTCAACATCCTCCAGACCAACACACGCCAAAAGATGGTCCCCCATCCATGTCCCCCATGTCCCATAGAGGACATTTCGGGGAATCTACAATGCCAATTCGATGGAGGTGTTTTTGGAGGAAATCGTGTCCTGTTACTAGCCAAAAACAGGCCACTCTCTCAGCTCTGCTAAGATTGCCGGGGATTCATTTATCCTTATCCAGTAGGCTCTCCCACTTCTTTCCTTCCGCTTGAACTT
>NW_027107138.1:774431-789105 GCF_000696795.3 Halyomorpha halys | reverse complement strand
AACAATTATCAATAAACTAATTACATCGCAAATAAAGCAGAACGATTCTACTACAATCGATTATATTTTGGATCGACCAGTGAACATTGAAGATAGAGGAGGAGACGGGCACTCTCAAGTCCAAAATACAATAATAGGGGTCAGAATTTTAATCCAAATTATCACGGGCAAAATTCTAATAATTCTATAGGAGGGAGATCCAATAATAATCATATGAACACTGTTATAAGGCAAAATGGTAATACTTACAGTAGTCAGAGAGGATATAGGAATTACAGTAATAATAATTCACAAGATTGAAATCCTAGAATTCAAAATAATCCCACTAGTGGGAACCAATTTGCTGTTAGGAATGCTACTATAGTGCAAGATGAATCTTTTGATCAAATGGTCCAAACCCAGGCTTTAGGGCCTACCTATGGAGAACCTATTATTGCTCAAAATGATTTAAGGCTGACGTCACACAGTCCAACTAATGATCAATTATGAAGTGAAAATGCTCTTCTTACCAGTGGGGATTATTTTTTAAATAATTTATTTGAGGATAATATATTTTTAGAAGAAAATCAGTCTTCTAGAAAAATTCAATTTCAGTCTCCTCTAATCGAAATTAACTTTGGAAATAAAAATTGTAACGTCCTCATTGATAGCGGGGCGGAAGTTTCTATTTTAAAAAAGTCCTTTTTTGATAGGTTTAAAGGGGATTTTAATAAATTCAAGACGTTACCAATTACTAAAACCAATATTGTTTCTGTGACTGGTAAGAAGAGCGCCTGCATAAATAGACAAATTTTTATGCCGATTAAAATAGGGGAATACTTCTTTGATGCAAATTTTCTGATTTCCCCGGACATCGCTAAAGATAGCATACTCAGTGTCGATTTCCTTATAAACCACTCTGCTATAATTAATTTTGAAACTGACTTCATCAGTTTAAGAAATGCTGAAGGACAGGTATCAGTCGTAAATTTCATAAATTCACCATATAAACCATTAGAATATACTATTATAAAAAATGAAGAAACCAGTAAATCAGTAAAATCAATTGAAACTCTAATTGCATCTCTTAATTTGAGCGAAAATGAGTGTAAAACAAAGAATAATGAATGTATGGAGCAAATTAAAATAAATGATGACATAAATAATCTGTGTAATGAACTGAAACATATTTTAAACCCCGAACAGTTTTCTGATTTTCAGAATATTTTGTGGAATAACAACATTATTTTTAGGGATAAACCAGGCCTTATAAAAAATTATGAGAACATTCTTGAAGTTACAAACAATACACCATATAAACTATTCCAATATAAATTGAACCCAAAACTAATTGAACTAGCTAAAACAGAAATTGATAAAATGATTAAAGATGATATTATTGAAGTATCCCACTCTCCCTATATTAATCCAATTATTTTGGTGGAAAAGAAAAACACAGACCCAACCTCAGGTGAAGTGATTGATTCTAAGGTCCGTATTTGCCTTGATGGACGTTTTATAAATAAACGCCTGGTCTCTCTTTATGATTCCCCACCATGCATTGATAACATTCTGTTTCAGTGCGCTAATGCAAAATATCTTGCAACTCTAGACCGTAAAAAGTAGCTTTTGGCAGGTTGGTCTGGAAAAATCTAGCCGACCATATACAGGTTTTCAGTTTCTTAATGAAACCTTTCATTACAAGCGTATTCCTTTTGGATTGTCAGTTAGCTTAGGAGCCTTAATAAAAGCTTTGAAAAGGGTTATACCAAATTATTTATTTCGAAATATCAAAGTTTATGTAGATGATATCTTAATTCATGCAGAAACAATAGATGAATTTTTGAACATTCTAAGAGATTTATTAGGCATATTCCAGAAAAATGGTTTGACGTTAAACTTGGAAAAATGTAGGTTTTTTAGGAACTCTGTCAAGTTTTTGGGTTATGTGCTGACGAACAAGGGGATAGAGAAGGACCCTAGCAAAACTGAAGACATAAAGGGTTTTAAGGTACCAAAGAATGTAAAAGAATTGCAAAGTTTCCTAGGGTTGATCAATTTTTATAATAAATTCTGTCCTGGTTATGCTGACATAACAAAACCATTATACAAGCTCACATCAATAAAATCCAAATTCAAATGGAAAGATGAACATCAACAAGCTTTTGAACACATAAAAGAAACTATGTTAAAAGATGTTACTTTTCACTACCCAGATTTAAACAAAACATTTTATGTAGATACTGACAGCTCAGACTTCGCCTCAGGGGGAGTTTTGTACCTACTAAATAGTGGAGGTTTTAGAAAAATTATTTCTTTTTGTAGCAAAACTTTCAAAGGAGCCGAACTAAATTATCATTCAACTGAAAAGGAATTATTGGGGATCATTCATTGTATCCAAAAGTTTTACAATATAATAGCTGGGTACAAAATTACAGTTCGAACAGCCAATAAGGCTATCACTTTTTTGCATTCATGTAAGAACCCACTTGATCGTCAGATCCGCTGGATTAACTACCTGGGACCTTTGAATATCACATACAAGCACATACCCGGCACTCATAATAAAATAGCAGATTTTTGTAGTAGACACCCTGTTGGTGAACCAGAACAGAAGGGCACTGATTTTCGAATTAACTCACTAAGTGAAACCCAATTTTTTCAAGAGTTAATAAATAACCAGAAAAATGATCCTGACCTCCTGACTAAATTGGACAAAGAACCAAAAAATTATAGAATTTCAGAAGGCTTTATTTGCAAACGTTTAGGGGACAAATTCTTAATCTATTTAAATAAAGAAAGCATGAGTGATTTAATTAAGTTGGTACACGATAAATTTTCACATTCTGGAGTAAATAAGTGTTTTTCAATAATCAGGGAACGGTTTAATTGTCATAAATTAAGAAAATTAATTGCCATTATCTTAAAATCATGTAAAGTGTGCCAGTTTAATAAAATCGGTCCATATTCCATTGCACCATACCAGAGCATTCAGGTAGAGGGAAGGTTAGAATTAGTATCGGTAGATTATTTGGGCCCCTTTATAACTTCACAAGGAAATAAATATATTTTGGTTGTAGTGGATAATTTCACTAAATTTGTTAAGTTATATCCTACAAAGAAAGCCAATTTTATTGGGGCTCGAAATTCCATTCTTGAGTACATTGAACAAGTGGGTCCACCTTTGAAATGTTTAAGCAATAAAGCCACCTGTTTTACCACTGATAAGTGGAAACATTTACTATCAAGTTTTAATGTTACCCGCATTTTAACTTCTATCCGACACCCTATAGGCAACATTTCAGAGAGAACGAATAGGGATGTACTGCAGTACTTGCAGCTACTACTAAATGATAGACAAAATAGATGCTTCGATAAAATACCACAAATAGAGCACACCATGAATTCTACATATCATACTACCACTGGTGTAACACCTACCCAGGGTATGTTTGGAATTAAGCTGTTACGCTTTTGGAATACCTATATAGGGGATGACTCAGAGGAATTAAATTTAGATCCTGAGCAGATAAAAGAATTAATTAAAAATAAAATTCAGAAATTTGGAAACAGAAATAAAGTAAAATATAACAGTAATAAAAAATTTACATACTTCAAGGTAGGGGATATGGTGATGGTGAAGGCCTTAAGGATACCATTACCAGGTATGGTAAATGGCAAACTACTACCGCTTTTTGAAGGACCATATAAGATCGTGAACAAGTTAGGAAAGAACTCATTTGTTATAGCCGATCCTAATAATGGTAATACACAGGGTCTATTTCATACCAGTCTTTTAAAACTTTTTCATGACTAGATAAAAGTAGCACTTGATTAGTATCAGCTGGGTGGAGGTGTCACATCCATTTCGCAGAGCTTTGCAAAGCTTATCATTGCATGAAATGTTTTTAATTTTGAGTAAAGAACGAATCCTTTTTTGCATATATTGCTACTTAAGTTTAAAAAAATAAATAAATAAATAAACCTGTTTAGAACATAAATTTTGTATTTTAAATATGTATCAAATTATAAGTGAAACGTGAATCGGTTTTATCAAACTATGTTTTTAATATGTTTGTATTTATATGTAAAGATGTTATATTGAATTGTAATTATTGTATTTGTAAGCAGTTTGTAACTCAGAGGTGGTTTTTGAATAAACGTTTATTTAAAAAATTAGAATAAAATTAATTCAGACTTTATTTAAAAAAAAAAAAAATATTTTGAGCACAAAATAATTTCTTTTTTACTTGGAGAGGAGGAGAAATGTAATATCCTCTTTTTTAATAAATAGTTTATATTTATTGATAAATGATTTTAGTTACGTTTTTATTTTATATATATTGTTTCAGTATTGTTTATTTGTTATTTTAAATCAAAAAGCAAGCTAACCAGTTTTCATTGTCTAAAATAAATACGCTGTTCAAAACAAGAAAGATGGCGGTGCGCGTTCTTCCGAAGTGTTTGTTGGGTTGTTTGATAACATGGATTGAAATTTTCCTATGCAGTAATTATGGAAAAAGAATAATCAAAGAAGAAATGGAAGAAAGCAACAATTATCAATAAACTAATTACATCGCAAATAAAGCAGAGCGATTGTACTACAATCGATTATATTTTGGATCGACCAGTGAACATTGAAGATAGAGGAGAGGAAACGGGCACTCTTGATTTTGCTGGCTTTGGGGGAAGAGGTCCGTTCGGCTAGAGGCGGGAAAGACTGGAAGCCATTGTTGGGAGTTGGATATAGCATCATCGACAAGAAGAGATCAACAATTATCAGGGAAAGCTGTGTAATTGGTTAGTCTTGTTTCTAAATGGAATTTATTGTATTAGTAAAATGTCTAGTAATTAAGTTAAAGTGTTATTAGTAGTAAAGTATCATCTGTTTCTGATTGCCAGGAAACCCGCCCTGAGAAAAGTGTCTTATGTTATAAAATTTAAATAAAATTCTATTATCTGTTAAATATTAAAGTTTTTAATTTAAACCTAAGCTATCTCTTTTATATTTGAAATTAGTTTAAAACGATTAAAATTCTTTTTATTTTATTTTAAATAATTTTAAATTATTACAATATATACAATTAATCCCAGACTTAAATACATTTTTATAGCAAATTATAAAAAATATGATCCTAATAACTATTACAAATGGTCAAAATAAGTAAATCATATAAAGTTCATGTTGAACCTGTTATTCACTAATGCATTGCTACACATTCAAATGGAAGTCAAAATGCATTTACTACTATTAACATATATTTTTAAGACATACCTTTGATTGCTCTGCTATATCTTTATTTTGTTTTTCAGCAATACTCAAACATTGTTTCAAGCGATTAAGTTCATACTGCTGGGTTTGTAACTGAGCTTTTTGATCAATAAAGTTTCGCATTTGAGCCTGATTTAATCTTTGTTTTCTCCTTAATTCCTTGTTTAAATTTGTCAGCCTGTCAACTTGATCAGCAAGCTGTGAAAGCAAAATATTCAATCAAAATTAAAAGAGATAAAAATAAATCACCATTTTATAAGAGGAAAACACATTTAAATGAATTAACAAACTAAAATATAATTATTTAATGAAAAAAAAAAACTAATTTAAAACAACACAAAAATAAATATTTGCGATTACAAATTGTTAAAATGCTATTTCATTAAAATTGTTTTCAGTTTCAATGTTTAATTATGATTCCATGACTTATAATTCAGTTCTTTAATCACATGGCTGATTTTTCAAACAATAGCGAGGAGTATGCTAGCACAACTGAAAAGTATTAGGAGTCAAACCAGTACCAAGAAATTAAAAATTCATATAATAACGATTTTATAAATCAAAAAACCAGAATAATGGCTTCTGATTTATCATGATTCGTCTATACATAATAATAAATTATCATATTTTGAGCAAAAAGTAAATGAAAGCTATTTGTTGAAACCAATCGTTTGAGTTTTTTCGGAACTTTCATTTTTTCTAGGGTCTGGGAGAGTTATGGACAGGTAGTAGACAGATTTAAAGTCCACGGGGGTTACGGTAGCAGTGTGGTAACAGCCTGTCTGCCAGCCCAAAGGTCACGAGATCGGATTTTTTCAAGCATATAATTATACAATACTCACTCACAACCTCCCTAGGGCATTTGTGAGGCCCATTAGCCAATGTGTGGCACTCACAAAAATAGGTGTGGGAGTGACGAACCCACACAAAAACCACGTCATGAGACGCGCGATGTATTTCCTACGTACATCGTGCGAGGCCTTGGGCCTCTATGGTCTGTCGCGCCAATAATAATAAAAAGTCCACAAAGAGATGATGAGTGACAGTCCCATGTTCTTTAAATTTCTCTAGTATCGTTCTTAGAGTGAATATTTGGTCTGTTGTGGACCTTCCTCTTCTGAATCCTCCCTGGTATTTATGATTGGTGAAGATGATTATGACTGGTTCAAAATGTGTTGTTCACATCGGTCATAACTTATTTCACATCAGTTATGACTCCTTCGACACTAATTGTGGCATGAGACAAGGTGAAGCTCTCGCAAGTCTCCTTTTTAATTTTGCAGGGGAGAAGGCTGTTCGTGAGTCAGGTATCTCCATGCCACTATATTTAACAGTACAGTCCAATTACAAGGGTATGGCAACGACTTTGACATTATTGCCCGATCGGAATGAATTCCTTCATTCCTTGCTCTAGAGGTTACTGCAAGAAAACTGGGTCTTGTAGTTAATGACAAGATGAAGTACTTGAGAGCTGGAGGATGTGGACCAGGAACTAGAACGGTTTATGAAGGTTCATTCAAGTTCGAGAGGGTGAGCTGTTTCTTATACCTGGGAACTGAAGTGCACAGCCAAAACAATATCTCTCAGATTAGCAGAAGGATCACTGCTGCCAGCCGATGCTGCTTTGGTCTGGCAAGACATTTCAGAAGAGGGTTGCTCTCTAATGGGACCATGGTAAATCTCTATAAATCACTTTATACCCATTGTCACATACGGATCTGAAGCTTGAGTCTTCACTAAAGCTGATGAAGCAAGACTCTTGGCCTTTGAGAGGTCTGTTCTGAGAAAAATATTTAAACCTGTTAGGTAGAGCTATGTATGGTAAAGAAGGAAGAACGTAGAGAGCTATCGGCTTAGTATGGAGACAATGATGTCAAGTTTCTAAGGTTGGGTAGACTCCGATGGGCAGGTCATTTGGTGAGAATGTGCGGCAATAATATCAGAAATAAGGTTCTATCTGAGCAATCACATGGAAAGAGAAGAGTAGGGAGGCTGAACATGAGGTGCTGTATCAATGGATGCCCAGGTCCTTCTAGGAACCTGAAACTGGAGAGTTGCAGCAGAAGACAGGACGGCATGGCAGAAGCTACTAGAGGAGGCCCACACTCGATAACGGGCTGTGGTGCCAATTATGATTATGATGATTTGTTGAAACCTATTAATCACAATTTATTCTAATTACTATGTCTATTCACATTTTTTTACCACAATCTGAATCAATGGTATTTGAGGGATGCCTTTGTCCATGCTAAAAATGATTAAAACAGTTTTATGGAATTTTTAAGTTCATAAATTTATCATGGCACCCAAACTCAATACTAAATATTAAGATATCCTGATTTTTTTTTTTTTAAATCCTTTAATTCCAATTTCACTCACTATATTTTAAACAACTCTCTTTTCTGAAAGTATGTCATGATCTGTATACATTATGTAGATTTTTACTAAAATATTAGCTAGCAGTTTACTACTAAAATTATTGTTAACTGTTAGACTACAAATTTATTAGGGGTAAATCAACAATTCCATTCTCTGAGGTTCTAAGCAATTATTATTTTATAATCTGAATGACTTGGTCATTAAAAAAAAAAAAAAAAAAAAGAGGGAGCTATATACTAATAAATAGATTTTAGAAACCAATAACTAATTCAAAAAGCATTGATGAAATTTTATTTAATCATCCAAGTCAGCCTAGAGCTTTTATCTCAAACAATGGAAGGGTCAGATACCACTTTAACCTTTTGTACTCGAATGGTGACAATATGTTAATACAGTAAATTCTTTGGTAACTCGAATGGCTACATATAGTTGCCTATATGTCGCCACTAGGTACTGTTGTGTTGTTTACACAATAGCAAAGTGAGAGAAATATTATCACAAGTATAATCTTGTCCGATCAGCTTCGCAATGTCTGTGCTAGCTTTTGGGCGCATTATTGTTGTAAAAAAAAAATTTCGTCCTCGTAAGCAATTTTTTTTAATACCTATTAAAATGGTTAAAAATTTTCAATTGAGTGATAGTGAAAATGATTTTATTTTTTATGTGTTTAGTGATAGTCTGATTGATTACCACACTTTGAGTGACAAATCAGACTATATTTGATATAAAAAATGGAAAGCAGTTCCTCTCTCATCATCTAGTAGTTATTCAAGTATCAAAATTTCTCAGGATAATGAGTGGGTGGATATTTCTAACATAGATGAGCCTTCAAATGAAATAAAATTTGATATTGGTTCTCAAAATGTTGGACCAAATATTCCATCAACCGTTAACGAGTTACTGGTGTCATACAAAAATAAAAGTTTCCAGTGCAAAGGGTTAATGATTAGATGTGTCCATAATGAGCTTCTGTCGAGTTAATGTACACCAGTAGACCAAACAATAAATTTTCAGCTGAACCATGGCTCGAAACCAGGACAAGAGCATTAGGAGGCCAGGGACTATAGTTTAGGGGTTCACTATACTATTCCATCACACTGGCTATTAAATTTAAAAACTAAACGCAAGACTCTTTGTTCTGTTCATACGGAAGACTTAAAACAACCACAATCATTTGGCTAATCGTAACACCAGCGCCTCATGTGGCCAAGAAAACAAAAGCACACTTGCTAACGAGCCTTGACCAGAGGCAGCCACTTATTTCTCTTCATATATCTTCTACTAGAAAAATGGGTGAGTAGAGACACCTTGAAGTGCCTCCCGGAACAGAGGAGGAGGAGGAGGAGGAGGAAGGAAATTATTCCTCCGTATGTCAGAAATTACTAGGAAAATGGGTCATTAAAAAATATATATATTTTAAAGTAGCAATAATAATAAAATTTGTAGCCAAGGGAGTTGAGGTGTCACCTTGATAACCTCGCAACTGCAGCAGTGCTTGTTTGAATCTGGTCTGGAAGGGGAAGAGGGTGATAGAACAATGTGATAGAAAATTTTTTAAATTATATGTATATAAATGACAATATTTGATAATAGAAATAGGTCTAATTGACAAATATAAGGATATAAGTAAATGAGTATGAGGTAAATCCCAAAAAGTTGTACAAATTATGTCTTAATTGGAAGTTTTTTAACCTCAGCATACTAAGAAATTAATACAAACAACTTCCACAAAAAATCCAGACTATTTTAAAATGTTTTTAAAGTAAATAAAAACTATTAGTAATGACTGTTACAATGAATATTATTAAATCTATTAATAATTATGGGACAAAAACAGCATGCTTAAAATACAGTAATTAATGAAAAATTACAGTGTACTAAATCAATGTAAAGGACATACACTTTCTATTTCTGCTAGTTTTGAGTTGATTTCTCTGTCTTTAAGTTTAAGCTCATCTCGAAGTTTGTCAATGGAAGCTCTAGATCTTTGCAATGCTGATACATCCACTTCAGAACTAATAGGTTGAGCTAAAATTAAAAATATAAATTAATAATAATTACACTAAACACGTTAAAAGACAAGTTTAATGCACAAACGCATACACACCCATGCAAATTACTAATAAAAAAACAAGTCATCAAGTATATTTTATAAAAAATTATCTAAATGAAATTAGAAATCTAAAATCTTCAGGTGAGTAATTATTAAAATGAACTTAAATTAATAATATCAATAAATTATTCAGTCTGGGTGTGGTAGAAATATGAATTACAAAAACATGTAATATTTAAACTCATTAAATATTACATGTTTTTAACTATATATAATTTATATAGTTAAAAACATGTAATATTTAAATCATTCAGAGTTAAAGTTTTTAAGAAAGTATACGTATTACATTGGTATCATGATTTTAAGACTAATTTCCATCCCGAAAAATCCCACCACCAACCTTGCTGCAAATAAAAATTTACCTTTTTCCACAAAATGGAAGGATTTTATATGAATACATTTCTATATAGCTATGCTGCAGTTTACTTAGTTAAAGAAGTATTTTTTGACCGAATACCTCGTAATATTCTTCTTACAACTGCAATTACAACTTTAAATATGAAGCAGCATAACTGATATTGTAATATTCAAAATTTCATGATGGAAATGTAACCGTGTCAACATTGTTAAAAAACAATTTATAAAAATTTCTTCAGCAATACGCATCAGTGAGACCTGGAAACAATTCAAAACTATAGTAGAAAAATTGATAAACCTATCCATTAATTATTCAAGATATTCATAAAAAAAAAAAAAAACTATTCCTCACAACTAGAATAGCCATTTAATGTCAAAATAAAAAGTCATTTGATGTCAAATAAAACTATAGTTGAAAAATTACTATAACTGATTTCTGTTCTTTACATAAATATCATATTAACATTTATTACTACTCTTCTTATGACTCCAATCAGTTCCAAAATAAGGTTCTTATATTTGAGAAATAATAAAAAGTTCAAAATATTTGCAAAAGTAAACATTTGTCATCAAATATAAAAAAAGCCTAAAAATTTGCATACTAATTGCCATTTATTGAAAGAATATATTGAACCAAAGGAATATTCCACATTTGATATCATGAAGATGCCTTGTTTTCGATAATTAGGCTGTTACAAAGGACTTGGTGCAAAAATTCAACGCATTCATAACAAAATTGAAAATTTATGAACATTATATTTAAATCAATAAAAATAAAATAGCCTCATAAGCTAGTAAATGTTTTAATTTCAAACACTGTCAGATTTACACATCCAATTTTTTTCTAACTGTTCTTAGTTATGTAAATTCTGGGGTCAATGGTCTTTTTTTAGTACCTCCCATGGCAGTGGAGTTTACAAGACTTCAAACCTTGTGACCCCCACATTAGGATACTCATGGTGGATTAGCTAAATTTAGGGTCACCAAAGACCCCACAATTGACGATTTGTCACATAACTTTGAAAAAAAAATTGTATGGCAATATTGACACTTTATAAATAAAGTAGAAAGCCCTGCTGAGACTTTCAACTCGTCACCTCCCTCAATTGTCAACCAAACTTGTCTGGAAAAACTTCTTTCTGCTCTCGTTGAAGTAAGTCGTTTTACTGATATTTTGTCTTTCAAATCATGGTTGAACTGTTACATGCATAGTATTTCTCTGGAGGAACATCTTAATTTTTTTTTATACCATCAAAATCTCTTGGAACCTTAGGGTACTAAAATCATCCCTCTGTTGGGACAACAATTATTCTTGAGGTAGAAAATAAGATTCATAGTTGTACAGGTTTTTATTTGTTGAAAATTTCAGTTTGCCACAGAAATTGTCAGTTAGTTTTCTTCCCTTGACTCAGAAAGTAAGTGCATCTATTTATTATATTTCGACATGGACATATGCTTCAAGGAAATTTTAATTAATTAATTATATGTGTTTAATTAATTAGAAAATGATTAATATCTTTATATGCGCTTTGGTCATTAATTACCACGCAGGACAACATGCGGTTAGTTATTGAACCTCAATCAGTTTTCTATACTTGATTTTATTAACTTATTTTTTAAAATTAAATAGCAGCTTTAAATTATTTTTTCTTTGTAATATATATTTTTTACTTAACACAATTTTAAAGTTGATAAATTGTGTATATTCTTCTCCATACAGTGTTCTGTTATAAAATTGGCAATACTGGTTTTAAAAAGAATATAGTTTAATTAAATAACTATATCTGAAATATTAAAAATTAGGCCAACTCAAGGTAGGAATTTTTCGACTTTCACAATTAGGGGACTCTCCTATTGGCAGCAGTTCAAATACAAGTACTTTTTGCCTTAAGGGAACAACCCGGAGGTGTGATGGCACTAACCCAGCCTTGGGCCTGGGGAAAGCATGGTGGTACCTACATTGTATTGAGTAAGATCAGCTTAGGTCTTTCTCAGGGTTGGCAATAAAGTAACTGGGAATAAAGAGTAGGCAAGAAACAGGAGGAGATACAAACAAAAAAAAATCATAAAAATTAAACGATCCCAGCTAGAAATTTCCAAGGGGATTAAGTCCCACCTTATTCTCCTTCCCATGGAGAACAAGATGTTTTTTCGATATTTCTATGGGATGCTGGATCAAGGAGTGATAAATGCCTTGGTACTGTTCAAGATATGGCTAAACCACCAGGATGTTTTGTATGATTTCAGCTGGGAGCTAACACCCCCACCCATTAATAGCAATTTGTTAAGAAAAAGATAAATTGATGCACGGTTTGAAGGGAACTATACGAGGTGAGCAATTAATTATAAAGAGCTTCTAATACAAAATGATTATTTCTTTGAAAACTCTCTTATGCAGTCATCCTACTGTATGACTGAATATTTTCTTTCAATTGGTATCCTGCTACTATCTTCTTCATTACATTTCCAGGTGTTCCTGAACTACCAGAACTCATGAGAAATGATGTACCAAAGAGAAAAATTTGTGCTGGAAGTTATCTCCACACGAGCGACCTTTACTTAGATGTCATAATAGAACATCATAGCTACAATAAGTTTTTTTTTTTGTTATACACATTTTTCAAATAGTAAACATTGTTATTTTCAATAGAAAACTTAGAACAAAATATTTTGTTTTTACTGCCCTATCTGTCCTAGTCTAGTTTCGATTATTAACCACAAAAACATAAAAATCTACTACAAAAATGAACAGGGGATAATAGGGCTACAAATCAATTATATAAAACAAAACCATCAATTCCCCGAGAATAGGGTATTGGGAAAAACTACTGTAAGCAAGTAGAAAAGTTAATGAATAATGAAACACAAAAAAAGGGTCATGTTTAAACTGATCTATAAGCTAGCTGTTTCCTTGGAATGAAGTGGAAGTTTTTTTGTATTATTACTTATATAATCAAATTTCATTGTTGATAGTTAATATAATTGTTATATTAAAATAAATTCAATTTGAAATATTATCAATTTTTACCACTTTTGTTTTACAGAAACTCTTAGAAAACTAATAAATTTATATACTCATATTGTTTGACTCAATAATTGAGTTATTGATAGATTTTTAGAAATTGAAATTAGATTTTAGAAGAACTTTGGAATATTAAAGTTTTGGGATCACTTTGGACCCCAGAATGCACTCCGCATAGCAAAAAGAACATGTATAAATTCCTAGGGTGAAATTTCACCAAAAGTACCAGATTTTGACAAGCAGAGAATTTCATACTTTTGACCAACTGTAAGAGTGAACAAGTCTTCTTTTTTTTATTCAACCAGGCATTCAAAAATTTATATCTTAAGAGTTAATCGTAATAAACCATTTTAATCTGACTTCAACATACTTTTACTAGCTACCATAGTACCATTCACATTAACAATAATCTACCATTAATTTTTTCATAATTTTACAAATCTGAAAATTAAACAAACTGTAAGATAACTCATTGGTGTTCCAGGAAATAACACTATGAGATAACTCATAGTTGGTATCCCAAGCAATGATGCGAACTATGATTTATCTCATAGATGGCAGTCAATGTGTTACACAAGTTAAAAGTTATTGATGCACACTGACGTTGTTTGATAATAATTATCTAGATGATATCAGGATTCACATGTTAAGAGCAGAATTTGATCAGTACATCACATTTTGGTAAAGAAAGGAGCTGACATTGATGTCCTTAGCCAATGAAAAGTTGTGCCTCTCAGAGATGATAATCCACAGAGTAGTAAAATAACTATTGGAAAGAAGTGAGCCATTTCTTCATCATCGGTTCTGAAAGGTAAACAATAACTTCTATTTCAACCTATAAAATTCTACAAGCTTAATGCTTAATAAGCAGCATTTCTGACCACATTATATATACAGCCAGCACTAATCAACAGGGTCTTGTGACTAGTAATAAGATGTTTGCATCAGTTAATAATAGGATATCACCTAGCCTCTGGAAAGAACATCTGGTTTCCTCACTGCTTTTTCCTCAGCAATTCTTTTTTCTATCAGGAAATCGATGACAAAATATTGGCAAATTTATGATTAAAACGCCTAACAAGTTTTGTTTAAATTTTATAAAGAATGTTTTTCTTTTTTAATATTCTTCCATAATGGAATTATTATTGTATATTTAGATTATAGACGTCTGTTTCATACACATGATGAATATAAGATCCAGTGCATTTGATTAACATCTGGAATTTATGTGAAAAAACAAAAGAACCAATCACTAATAAAAACTGACAACAGAAATTGTTTTTGGTCGGACGGCTTTATATAAACGAAGTTTTTTATAAACAAAGTATGATTTAAACTATTTAAAGAAATAAAAGAAGATGGTCAGGGTTGCAGTCAAAAAAAGAACAAATAGTTTATAACTATTTTAATGTCCGAAGTTTCACCCCACTTTGCAGGGCTTCATCAGGGCTGTTCAAGCGAAAGGTTGAACAGAAGGTTGGTCGCCTTCTGTTCAATCTTTCACTTCTTTTATTTAAATTTTTACGGTCAACTATATATACATATATATATA
>NW_027107138.1:769868-774366 GCF_000696795.3 Halyomorpha halys | reverse complement strand
TTAAAGAAATGTAAGAGTAAATGATATTTCTAGTTTTATATTTCTGTGGTATAAGTATATACTGGGGTTTCCTCCACACCTAACAGTATATATGTGGAGGACCTGTCCCAAGCATGCTTTTAAATACTGGGAAAAAAATACAAAAGATATTTATTCAACTTGGTCTCAATAAAAAAACATGGGAAACAGACTGCAGCAAATAATAGCTGCACAAATATAAGTAAATACAATGACAAAACAAATAATAATAACCAGTATTTTTTTAAAAGGATTTTAACCCACTAAAATATAAAATAATTAAATTAAATAAATCATAAAAAAATCTAATACACTTTTTTTTTTTTAATAACCCCAATTATAATATATATTTTATTATAATTCCTTTTGATCTATTTCCTTTAATAAACATTTCCTAAATTTAAGCTAATAAAGTTAGTGTACTGAACTTTGCTTAGTATAGTAAAAGTTATAATTATTATTATTTTCCAGGTTAATTGATATTTATGGTTCCTACTCCATTCCAATGAATCATAAGCCTCAACATATGCCTAACGTTCTTTCCTCAATAAACATTCTACCTAACACAAACAGAATTTTTTGAACCCAATAGAAATTAACGCATTCAAACAAACAAACTCATCAGATTTATATATCAATATAAATTATAAACACCAATACGAATAACATTCATTATAATGAGGTGTAGATAGTTGACCGTAGATTAATCCTTAAAGAAGTTTGTCGGGGGGTGCGGTCAGCAAAGAACAACATAAATAAACAAAACCATATTTATTTATTTTATGCCGACGTTTCGACCTGAGTTTCAGGTCTTCATCAGGGCTATAGAACAAAAGAGATAACAACAACATTTAGAGTAACATACAATGGAAAAGGTGTAGTATACAAACAAATTTAGAAATATATGAAATATTGAATTAAATCATAAATTATCAATCTTTCACTTCTTTTATTTAAATTTTGACGGTCAACTATATATGCATAAATATATATTTAAATAAATGTAAGTAATGTAAATACATATATATATATTTAAAGAAATTGCTTCAAAATTATTTATGATTTAATTCAATATGTTATATATTTCTAAATTTGTTTGTATACTATACCTTTTCCATTGTATGTTACTCAAAATGTTGTTATCTCTTTTGTTCTATAGCCCTGATGAAGACCTGAAGCTCAGGTCGAAACGTCGCCATAAAATAAATAAATATGGTTTTGTTTATTTATGTTGTTCTTTGCTGACCGCACCACCCCCCAACAAACTTCTTCAAACATTCATTATAGCTTAATCTTCCTGAGACCATAAAGATTCAATATAATTAATATTTTTTACAACTAAAATTTGGTAAGGATTGGTTTGGCAGTATTTTGCCATAATTGGTTACAAATGAAAAATGGACTGTCCTAGATAAAATGATTATAAAAGAGCAGGGAACTTACAAATTAGATCTGCCAAACTATATTTCTGTTGCTACAGACTATAAACTGATTACCAAAAACTGAATTATAATCATACATTAGGCCCGACCTAGACTGATAAGGATCTTTTGAAAAAGTGCAGCAACCGAAAGTCAACAGATATGACCTCAATAAAGCAGTAATAATAGTAGGGTAAATTATAATTCACAGAAACAGAAGTATAATTCGACAGATTTAATATGTAAGTACCAAGAGGAGCAAGCTAATAATAAGATCTGGAAAAATTACAGTTCTGAACAACTGATGAATCCTGTTTATCAGCCAGAGATTTCACTAGCTTACGATTTTCTTCTTGCAAGCGATTCATCATCGCAACCATTTCACGAGATTCTTCTCTCCAATGTTCCTCAATTTGCTCCAGTTCCTGAATAAAATGAAATAATGTACTCTAAATAGTATCTAGACATTAATAAATTTCATTTATACAGTAAAACATCTCTCAAATAAGAATAATCTTCTAGCATCTGTAATAAATCTACAATTAATTAAGTTATTAAGAACTAAATAGTATAAATATTTATTTGGTAAGGTTGGCAATAATCAAACATAAAAAAATGTTTAGATTGATATTACAAAACTTCATAAGCACCCCCAAAGAATTGTGAGTCCATGGCATATATCATTACAAGGACTGGACAAAATATGTTTATGATTATGTGGTTTATGATTCATATCTAACTACAAATGCTAAGACCAGAAGAACAGTCATTTTAAAGTAAAACCTAAATTTTAATAGAAGTTAAAATCTTACTTTTCTAAAAACCAGGCAAACCTTTCAACAATGTGACATCTTAAACACCAATAAAACTAAGCCTAAGCCTACCAAAATCTACAAAAAGATCCTTTATAAATGAATCTAACATACGTATAATCTTAAAAGTTCCATAAACATCAGCTTAATTTCCAGTGAAAACAGTCCATTGTTTTAAAAGGAATCAAAGAACATATTTTATTCACAAATAAACAATAGAAAACAGGAGTTGAATTAAAGCATATAATATGAAAGAAATTACTTTATCAAACCGTTGCCTGTCTGCAGCTTTATCAACTTTGTCCTTTTCAAGCTTTAAAATTATAGACTCCTTTTCTTGTAATTGTGAATTTAACTTCCCAATTTTGACCGATTGAGCTTCAAGATGTTCTAATATGGTAATAACTTTACTCATAATGTTATTAAGAGGCTCAGCACCATAAATTTCCATGATGGCTCTAAGTTCCTTAGCAAAATCAGTCACAATGTCATAAACATCAACGAGTGATATTCCCTCATAATCATCCATTATGTTAAATCTATCAGATGGCATTAATAATATTAACAGAAATCTAAACTTTCTAGTTTATTCTATAGTAACCTTTATAAAAGGTTAATCCAAAGAGCATAGAACTTTATAGGTATGATAGCCCCTCTATCCTGAACCAACAAGCATTGTTGACAGAGAGAAGACGGTTCTTTTCCCGCTTGTTAAATGCTGGTTGATCTCAGTCCGTTGATCATTTATTAATGTTATTGTGAAGCAAAATTATTTGAAACTGTCTACTTTCGGTGGCGATTTGCCATCCACGCAGACCACGTAGTTAGGGTGAATTTTTCGGGTTGCAATCGTATAAAATGTTTTATCTTCATATACTTGCAGGCCGATTTCCTTTGCCTCTCTTATTATAGTCTTTGCGAGCCTTTCCATGTCATCTTGGTTTCAATCAGTAGATTTTGATCCCACTTTTTGGATGGCTAAACGACCCCAGGCAAGATCAATGTTATTGAAAGGTTCCCTCATAAATGTCCATCATATTTTTAAAAATATTTTGTTATCTATCATCTTGCTTTCTCTTAAGGCATATCTTATTAACATACTACATTTCCCTAATTTTTGTTTCTATAAGACGTTTCAAATTAATTTATGGAAATCGGATTTACATATATTTCTTTTTTTTTTTTTATTTTGATTTATATAAATTCTTGAGTAGAGGTCTCATTTTTTTAATGCCTCCTTTGTCGTTCACGTCGCGAGACCTTGAAGACGCTGGCAACTGTATTGCCGCCTGGAATTATCTACCCCGGCATGCAATTATGAACCTGGCTGCTCCTATCACAACGACTGATACGAAGACTTGTTGGCTAGCCCAGGTTAAAGAGACTTATATCTTACGTGAGATCGATTTTCATGGACTTCAACATTCGCCCACTATCAGCCTGGACGCGCGAAGCGGAAGGAAGAAGGCAAGGCGACTTAACCGTGGAGGAGAAAACGTCTCACAGATACGGCATCACAATATATTATGACAGAGACCCGTGTCTCTGTTGCACTATATTATTAATTATTTACTATCATATTGCCCTTCAGAGATTTATTATGGTCTCAAAATACAGGTTGATTAACCAACGGTTTAGCAAATATCTCCAAATTTTAGCCTTGTTTTTCCTCATAATTTTAATTGGACTTTTTTCAGCTCATAATAAAGAGCTCCCGGCGTAAAAGACGGTTCGGGCTCCTGATCTTGGGACTAATGGGTACCAACTGAGTGATGTTAAGAAAGCAAAAAATCTCATTGTTAGGTGTTAAAAACCTAATAGTTTGATTCACTTAAGCGAGGGTTCCACAGCGACGGAAAGAGTGATAGTGAGAGCTGTTGCAGCTACTATCAATACATAGACTAACATTTGCTGTCGTTCTTTAAAGATTTGATTCATGTTCATGAAAGAACTAAGTGTGCATACGAGACAAATTTAAGATAAGATTTGTCACGTGGAACGTCGGCTTACTGATAGAGATGATGAAATTCGATCATATGAAACTTTTTCTCTAGTTGAAGTTATTTTTCAAATCATCTTCTCTCATTACACTTAAATAGGGATATTTTAATTTTATGGACTCAATGCGGTTTTATTTCAGTTTTTCACTGCCAAATAGTTGTTATCCATCAGCATACTGTATATAAAATGTCTTTTAAATTATAACAACTTTTTTTAAACAAACTAGATGTCCTAAATAAAAATATA
>NW_027107138.1:742445-769773 GCF_000696795.3 Halyomorpha halys | reverse complement strand
GTTTTATTGCAAAAATTAAAACATTAATTGTGAGTTAGCCCATAAATAATAGTTCCACACCAGTTAATTATTAATCTATCGTTATTAATATTTTAATTTCTAGTTAAAATGTTAAGAGCTTGCATAGCTATGTTTCTATTTAATGAATCCAAAATATATAAGTAATGTTTTATGAATAGATATGCACAACTAATGTAATATTGTCTGTGTTATGTTTTTACAAACTTAGGATGCAATCTATTAGGGTTTTTTTTTACTTACTTTAGAAATACAAGGGTAACATGCTCCTAGCTTGCCTATGTTAAGTAACTATTTGATCTACAATCAGTATGCATGCACTATTTATTTATGATTTGCTGCACAATGGGGTTTAACACATAGTGAAAGTGGTTCTAACAATTTAGATTCGTTTAATATTTAAAATGTTTACACTTTTATTGGATAAAGTAAAAATTTGAAATACATTTTTCTTTTTCAAGGTTCATTGTTCTCTCCTACTAAATTACTAATCTGATTAACCGGCTTATGAGGGTTTTTTTTATTGACTTGGAGTTTAAGAAATCATGCAATTTTCTTGAGCTAACTCAATCAGGTCGAATCAATTAGGATAGGTCGATGGCGATTTTCATGGTGGGAGTCCAACCTATGTAAGAACTAAAAAATCCGGTTCTCAAAGGCTTCAGCCGTTAGTCTTTTGTCGTAACTTTCGGACCAGCCTTGTTCTCGCACATATTCAGCACCTCGGTATTTTACCAGAATGTTGTTGCCAGGTGAAAAAGCCAATGAAAACATAAGATTACTCGGTGAATAAAGAACGTTGAATAAACGAGATAATGACTATGGTATTCCTAATCTGTATGATTTTACCATTGAATTTCACGGCTAGGAGATTTACTCTAAAATCAATCTCCGGAAAACTTAGGTTTCGGTTAGTGTGAGAGAACGAGAAAAACTGCATTAAATACTCCCTTCGGAATCATTGATTACAACCACCTGAATTTAGGATTGAGGAACGCCGGACAATGATTACAGCGACTTCAGCTTCCTCTAAAAATTCCTAGATGATTTTTTTTAGTAGGATCGAAGAACGAAGAACACGAGGGACATCTTCGCGAAGTCTTCTGACGTCTAGACTAATATGACATTGCAGTTAACCCCGCTAAGTGCGTATTCGGAGTATCGGAACTTAATTTTCTTGGAAACATGATCACAGCTGGGTTAATACCGCTTAACTACAAAGTTTCATAGTTTCCACCACCAAAGAATCTACGCCAACTCCGCTGTTTCATGGGAACGTTCAGTTTTTATAGACCCTATCAACCAGATGTGGCAGTGATACAATGAAAAATATTTATCCCCTATATTTAGGATTCCAGAAACCCTAAAGGCCTTTGAGGAAACCAATAAAAAATTTGCAGCAACAGTCGAACTGACTCACCTCGGTATCAATATCGAAATTCCAATAGCTAGATATGCTTCTTACGTTGTGTGGGCACTGTTTTCAATAGAAAAAGGGAGACACACAATATCCACTAAGATTTTTATCTAAACCACTCAGAAAATTTTAGAAGAAATACTCTGTTTATGAAAATGGTGTGTTGGCAATTTATAAAGCCATCAAATACTTCAGGCACTTGGTTAAAATGTAAAATTTCGCCATTATTACTGATGGCCGTCCGCTGATACAAGTTTTCAATCAGAAGCCCGAATCTGTAACTCCTATCCGTACTCGTTGGCTGTTGCAGATTAGCCCAATCAATACATCAATTGTTAATAAGTCAGACAAGGATAATGTCAAGTCCAATGCCCTATCGCGGATGGAAGAAATACAACGCAAGGCGGTTTTGTCTCACTATCTGAAGCTCAAAAGGATGATTCAGAATTACACTAGATTAAGAACCTCATAGTCTATCATTTAAACATATGGTAATACCGACATAGATAAATCTCTTCTGTGTAAAAACTTCGTGGGTAAAGCGAGACCTTATCTCTCGCCTGACTCAGATATTTCTCATTCCCAAAGATTTACAATCTTAGCCACCCAGGTATGGCCTCACAAAAATTGATGACCGGAAGATTTTTCTGACACAATATGAAGAAAGATGTTGCTCATTTAGCTAGACGGTGCATAGCTCGCCAAAACTGTAAAATTCACAGACACACTGGAGCACTCCCTGGAAAGTTCCAACCCACAGCCAGATTTCACCATCATCTGGGTTTAGTAAGACATCTTCCAACATCTAATGGATTCAGCTATTATCTGAAGATGATAGATCGCCAAACTCAATGGACTTAAGCCATACCTGGGGAAAATATTAAAACTGAGGCCGTCTCCAATGCCTTTTACAATCAGGATTTCTCGATTCGGAGTGTCATCCAGAATATTCACGGACCAATACGAGTTGCCTTTATTCTCACACCTCTACTGGGTATACACCGATATCGGAGAACCATATACAACCCTCAGTCCAATGGTTCCATTCTGCGCTGACATAGAACTCTAAAGACCATCACTGCACATAAATTTAACCTCGTTAAGTAGAGACATTAAGTAAAAATACTTGGAAAAGTAAGTGAAAATCGTAGGTAAATTTTAAATTTTGTACTCTGCCCCCTAACAATTGCTGCAACGACTTTTCTTAATAGCGGAGTGAAAAGATTGAACAAATCCCATATCTTTGCATTTCTCTTGAACAAGTCTTAACCTGTCATTTCCTGAGGTTAAAAGCTGCTCTTCGATCTTTTATAAATTATCCTTTTATCAATCTCTTGAACTAGTACACTTGATGTGCTAGTTGTCAGAGACTTTGGATTATCATCATTGTTGTGTGGTACTTTATCTCCCTCAATTCGTGAATCATTTTTCTGGAGGAGAGATCAATCGTCATTGGGGTCAATTTTTCTTAGAGGAACCACACAAAGCCAAAATATGGCCTACTTTTTTCTTTGGAAAAGTCACTTCCTGCATATCCGGGCTGTTTCCCCTACCACTTGGTGGCTATTTTTTTTTCTAAATACCTCTCTAATTTTTTTACGCTTCGATTTTTGGCGTTTCACTCATAGTAGGAAATATAAACGCAAGAAAAATGAAATGAAGATCAACTTTATGAGGAAGCAGCTTATTGAAGTAGTAGTCCATCCATTACACCATAAATTCCACTACTCTGGGAATGGATATCCAGCATCGACCTTTTTTTCGCGAAGAAACTCCACTGTTTCACGGGTAGCACGACAGCAGACTTCCTCCCTTCGGATTCTCGCCGTATGCTGTGCAAGCTACAAAGAAGAGAAACCAAAGTCAAGATGAGAAAGTACAAATACCAGGTAACGGACTGGAATATGTACAAAGAAGTGATATGCCGAAAGCTACAGCTGATCCCTACCTTGCGCATCCAACAGCTAGCTGACGACTAACAACAACTACCATTTTTCGTGACAGCCAACCCCGAGTCAGCTGATTGGGAAGATGGATTGCGTGGGTTCCGCACCCCAAATGACATTGTCAATATTTCTTCATGCCACCTGCTTTTTATTCCCCACTAAAAGTTAATATCTGTGAGTGTTTTCTACGGCAAGCACTTCTGAACACCATCTGTTGTTCACCAATCTTACCAGCGGTAAGCAGTGTCACTTGTAGAAATTCCGAGATACGATGGCATGAATGCCATTTTTTTTTATTAATCTAAGTTTGAAATAAGTTAAACATGAAAGTTGTTAATGCATGAAAAAAATATCTTCTATGGAAGTACTATCTTTGTCGTGAATGTTCAGCTACTCACGGTTCAATTTGAATGCTATTTATTAGATGACATATTATGTAGATGCCACCTTTTTAGGAATATATACTATATTGAGTAATGTCAGTTTCTTCTGTCCTTCTCTATAACTATTTCTCAAGTTTTACAGTTGAAGGTCCCTAGAAAGGCTGTTGTATTAAATTTATATATCACTTTTACTATGTTTCCTTCAGCTCATAGTAAAAAGCTCGTTGAGGTATTGAATTAATACAATTTTAATTTTTACCCTTTTAATCACTTGATATTAACATTTAAGTCAGTAAGCCTTAAGGCTTGGATCTACTTTATGATGAGATCGGTTTTCATACAGCCAGTTCATTAATATTAATCTTATATCTTGTTCGCAGATGACACCTTTGATTATTTTAGTGTAATTGGCATCTTGCTTTTGGTTTTGTTCTTTTAGTTATGTTTTACAGATTGCAATAGTTATTTCACTATAGAGACATGATCTATTTGACAGGTGTGTCCTTATCAAATCTGGTTGACAGTTGTGTTCATATCAAATCCATTTGACAGTTGTGTTCATGTCCTATCCATTTAAAACAATACCCCTGTCAAATAGTGATTCTTTCTCTTTCAGCATCACTTTAACTTATTGATTGTATGAATTAAAATTATCATAAATAGGAAATGAGTAGTTAGCATAATTCCATGTAAATTGTGTTGGTTTATAAATTACATTATAATTTTGATCAACTTCTTTATTTCTCTCAAATTTGAGGTATATAATGTCTTTATCTTGGATTAATCAAGGGATTGAATATTATAAATTTCATTTATTGTAAAAATTTCCTTTGATTCTGCAAGTGTCAAGCATAACTGCCTTTTGTGCCAATTTTAAGTATTCAAAATCAAGTCCGAGATCTTCTTTACCTTCATTTGTGCTTTTTAAAATTAATCCGCTGGGAGATTATACTATCTGAGTCTTATTACTTAATTACTCTTTTTGAAATTTTAATTCAAAGTCTAGCTCCTGGTATTTTCTAAATTTTTCTACCCTAATAGTTATATCAATAATTCTGGTCATTTTATTCCTTTTGGGAATTATTAAAATGTCTGGGAAGTTATGTAATACTCTATGATTTATGATTATTTTTCCATCCCAATAAACTTTTATGTCACAATTTTCCAATTAATATTATTGAATAGTTTTAGTCACCTTTTTATAAAATATTTATTTTTGAACTTATTTGGTTCATATTACTTACATATTTTGGTTTATCAGGTTTGGATTTCATTTTGGCCTTCAAGATTAATTAGCTCCATAAGGTAAGGTGTATAATTTTTAGATAATCTTCAGTTTATGTTTTTCTCTTTTAATATATCGCGAGCGCTACCACAAAACTTTTTATCTTGAATTTCAGAGATTTATAAACTACCTTTTTTTAAATATTTAAAAATTTTTTGTTGATAGAATATTTTGATACCATTGTACCGAAATATCATTTCGAAAAGATATTAAATCCCAATGGTAAAAAATATTTTCTCTGAAATTCTAGATCGGAGGTTTTGCTGTGGTGCCCGTATCTGGTATTTTTGGAGTTTTATATAACTGCTTACAACTGATAATCTCATATACTTCTTTTTCTGTTTTCCTATGCCTGTTGTAATTCAAAATTCATTAAATATAAGAAAGTAAAGTTTAATCCTTTAAAGCAAACTCTTCCTTTTAGCTCCTGATTTACAGATATGAAAGTGGTGATCAGACCAAAAGGGTGATTTTATTCTGCAGTAGATTTCCAATTCCCTCAGGTGGAATTAAATTAAATGTCATATCATGTATAGATCTTGATCCTATATTTTCTCCTCATTTCTACTACTTTCTCTCATTCCATATTCTCATTTCTATTCTCTAAAAATTTATAGAACTTTGGTCAATTCCTCCTTGTTAGAGAACTTTAGGACCTTTATAAAACTCAGCAAGTTAATCATATCAACAGATGCCTTATTCTGTTCCTTAACATCTTCTATGTCAGTCAGTTGCCCATTTTCTATATTCCTCTAGAACAAACCTCTCTTGATAGTGTTTCCTCTAAACTTTTAAATCTTTATATAATAATTCTCATACATTTATCTTAATAATTTTGTAGTAGTTGATGGATCTCTATTTTAAACTTTTCCTGAGATCAGCTGTTTATGAAATCTGAATTCATTCCTCTTCTCTTTTTCCTTGTTCTTTTTATGTATATTTGGGTAATTTGTTTATCTTGTTTACTGTCAAAGTTGAACTTTTTTGGTTTAGAATTAATTACAGTATAACTACTACACTTTTTCTCACTAGTGGGAATTGATATAATGAGAGGGGGAGGGAGAGGGAGATTGAAATAAACTATAATTGACTTGCCTGCTGACACCTCCTAGCTGATACCTTGTCTAATGGAACTCTGAAACATCTGGTATCCATTATTCTTGAAAGGTTTCTGGGATCATTTGGATTATTGGGATCGTTTTTTTGTCTCCCATCATATCCAAATGTTCACACAAAGACTTTTGTAATATCGAGAGGGTTGATAAGTAGCAAATGTTTGACCAGTTGGATTCTACTAAAAGGAAGGCTATATCTATTGGGATATTGGTATATAAACTTTCAGCATTAAAAGAAGTTAGGGTGTAGTGGTCTGGAATAGTGAAGGATAATTGATTACAGAGATGAAAGGAATTGTAAACATCATACAGATTGTTATGACTAACGACTTGTTAAGGGAAGAGTAGGAATTTTAAATTAGTAAACTGAGTTTAACTGAGGGAGAACTGGCATTGGAAGTGATAGGATGGAGGGGGTTATTAGGTTTGAATTTTGGGAAGGCCATAAAAACGGGGAGCAATAGAATTGTATGAAATGAGGTTTCTGTATGTCGGATAGTTGATATGTTTTTAATTTAAGAGATCTTGAAGATATTTGTTACTCATGATTTTAAGTGAAGGAGAAGGATCTTGGGATGTGAATCAGTCAGATAGAAGTAGTGTCATTTTGTGATTGTAGTCAGAACAATCCATAATTACAGTTTTATTACCTTTGCCAGTCTTGGTGATAATTATGTCATTGTGGGATCTAAGAAAGGATTGGGTGAAGGAATGGTCTTTAAAGAATTGGAAGAAAAGAATGGAGGGTGTTGGAGGTAATTTGAAATAATATTGCAAATTGAAATACTCGACAACTCCTTACTATTGTTGGAATGCTGAAAAAGAGCGTCATTATGAATGTATTCTAGATCAGTAAGAAGTTCGGGTATAATTTCTAGTGAAGAGTTAGGTATTGAGAAATTTTTTTTTTTAATATTTCTTCCTTTTTTCCCCTACTCTCACATATATCTTCTCCCTTATTCACTTTTTTGGGCATTGTATATTTATTTTGGCTGATTAATCTTTACTCATTTATATTACTGTGTATCCTTTATCCATTGTAACATATATTCCACTTTATTTCTTGTGCATTGTATCATTTCATTATGTTGTTTTAATTATTTTCAGACATCACTTAACATATTTTATTATGTTAATTCCATTTCTTATTTATTTTGTAAAATTCTTACCTCTGCAATATTATATATTATCTTCCATTAGTATCAATCAACTACTATCTACTTAATTTATTGTTATATATGTTTCCAAGTTTTTTTATTTCTCTGAATTAAGGTTGTTATCTCGTCTGGTGTTTCAACCCTGATGAAGACTTGAAATTCAGGTCGAAACATTGTATAATAATAAATAAGTTTTGTTTATTTAGGTATCTTTGCTGACCGCACCCCTAATCATCTTCTCATCATATTAATCTACAGTTAACTATCAGCACCCCTTTAGACTTATTTATGTTTTTAAGGAGTATATACATTCAGCATATGTTATAAGCATATATATATTCTATTCGAATTAAATGTTTGTTTGTTTATTAATAATTTATTTTAGAACTTTCGTATTATTAATATTGAATCCTTATTCTTTATAGTTCCGATACATTTTTACATTTTAATTTTTTGTCTTTTATTATAGTTCTGATGAATATCAATATCTGCAAAAGAGCAAGACTCCTACAATGCATTTTCAACCTTCCCTACCCCGGCTGCCGATTCCTGAATTGTCAAAGTCTTGTGAAAGATATTTGAATGCACAAAAACCTCTGAGAAGTGAAGAAGAATTTTCATTACTTGTTAAAAGGGTGAAAGAGTTTGAATCAAATGCAGGCATTGGTTTGCAAAAAGAATTAAAACAACTTGATTTAAAGAATAAACATACAAGCTACATTTCTGCACCTTGGTTTGAAATGTATTTGAAAGACCGTAAACCCCTACCCATAAATTATAACCCGTTTCTAGTTTTCATTGATGATCCAAAAATTGAATATAATGATCAACTGGTTAGGTCAGCGAATTTGCTAATCTCATCTTTAAGGTTTGTACAACTCATTCTTATAATTACATTGTATAAATACTTCATATCTAAATCATAGTTGACCAAACTTTTGCTGCTAAAACCCCCTTGTGAGAATTATATCTTGAAAAACAATGATGTATTTTATTAATTTTGTATTATATGATATTGAATACTGCCTTATATCTCTAACTATTATTAAAAATATACAATTCTTAATAATACTTAGATTTGATTATGTAATAAAAACCAAACCGTATGTAAATATATTTTTAATTAGAGCTTTAAAATTATTCCCTTTTATAGCTTCTACACACTCAATTGGAGAATACATGATTATGCATGGTTACTAAAGAACATTAGTTGACCTTTATATTCATGAATTTTGGATTCCATGGGATTTTAAGTTTTTAATTTAAATAACTTTTAAAATGATTTGAATAAAAAAGATTGAAATAAGCTTTTTTGTGTTGATCATGAGAAATAATTTAATTATAACAGTAATGTGGAAACTGGAAAATTCGAATTCATGAAGAACACAATGTTCTCTAGAATTTTGCTTTTTAAATAAATTAGAAAATAACCTATGTGGTGAATGAAAATGAGTTAATTAATAAAAAGAAACCAATCGGGTCACCAGTTAAATCTTTGTTCACGGACAGAATTAGGATAAATAAAAAATACCAATCTTGAAATACAAATTTTTATATTTAGCATAAGAGATTATTTAATTAAACAGTTATGTGAAAACTGGAAAATTCATGACCAGTACAATGTTCTCTATAATCTTGTTTTTTAAATAAGTTAGAAAATAACTTATGTTGTGAATGAAAAGAATTTAATAAATAAAAATAAACCAATCAGGGGACCAGTTAACTCTTATTATTACATTGACCGAAGTTGTTATTTTCAGAATTTGGACAATGACGCATAAGAGCTGAAACATCGACTTTTGTGTATTGTAAGTAATAAACATATCGCTGGTTACCTGATTGGCTTATTTTTATTTCATAAATTTTACAGCACCAAGATTTGAAAATAGAAGAAGAAAACTGATCCCATGTACTTTTTAATCCCAACTCCACTAATTGTGTTATTGAGTTTTTTACTAACGTATTAATTCTTATTTTGCATTTTAGTTCTGTGTAAGTGATTTAAAAGTAACTTTGTTTATTGCTTATTATGGTTAAAATATGTATACTGTGATTTAGATTTATGAGATCTCTTAGAAATAATTATTTGGAACCTGAAGTATATCACTTAAATGCAAAAAAATCAGATACAGGACTTTTTCGAACAATTACTGGAGCTTTACCTTCTTCTGTTAGTTGGTATGGAGCTTATCTGTTTAAGGTAAAATTTTTTTTTTTGTTTGGGCTTATTTTACTGTTTCTATGGTTTTAATTATTCCCTATATTTTAAGGCTTATTGATAGAATGAAATTGCTATATTTAGATCAATAAGTATTACCTAAAAAAGGTTGCATCTATTAAAAGAAACTAGGCTTAGCAAATTGGTTACTATCATGACTTTGAGGCCCAGTTGGATTTTATTTTTGTTCCCGTCTTGTTTCTAGGATTTTATTAGGTTATTTTATTTTCTACAGTATTAATATTGAGTTTATTTTTATTTAATTACATTTTGATAATATTTATTAAATTTATAGTCAATTAAAAATTTCCTCAAATCTCATATCCTTATTCAATGAAGATATAATTTTATCATAAATAGATATACAATTATTCATTTTAGAAAATATTTAATATCTTAGTACTTTTATGCAATTTATGTGTTAAATAATTCAGAATATTGATCAGGTTTATTTTTAGGCTTTTCACTTTGATATATCTCCATACAAAAATCTTTTTAACACTAATCATATTCCTGGATATGCTATAATATTTTTCCATTACACTATTATAACTTTGTATGTAGTCTATTAAAACTTTTCTTAACTCACTCATATCATCATTTATGTACTTACCCAGTGGAGATATATTTTTTTTTATATATTGAAATGCAATTAATTTTAGAAGATATTTCTAACATTGTTGTATTTGTGCAGTTTCCTGGATTACGTTATTTAGAATATTGATCAAGTTTATTTTTAGGCTTTTCCCCTTGATATGTCTCAATACAAAAATCTTTTTAACACAAGTCGTATCCCAGGGTATGGAAAAGACAGAATATTCCATGATCCTTCTTCAAAGCACATTATCATTATGAAGAATGGTAATGTTTACAAGTTGAATGTTCTGGATGAGAATGGTTAGTAATTATTCTTAAATTTGAATGTAACTTTATTTTTATGTTATAAATTTATGGAAAACTACTATATAACCAGAATAATTAATAAATGACCTAATGTCTTTTCTATTAATTATTGGTATACTTTTTCTTTTAATATGATTGCTGTTTAAAAAGCAATATTAAATCTAAAAAACTAGAAATTTATCAAATACAATTAATTTGTCTGAAAAGATATGAAAATATAATTGTTATTTAATAACCATCTGCTATTTTTTCACATAGCAGGTCCTAGAGGTGTGTCGGAAAGGAGTAAATGTATTGAAAAGACCTTGTCAGAACTGAATATATTGTCAAAATGTACAAGGTCACTGAGTCAGTCTGTTTAAGGTGTGTTGGTCAGAAGTTAACATATTGAAAAAATCTTACAGTATATTCAAATAATAATAATAACAGTAATAAAAACATAGGGTATCCAATGTAAAACTCAAATCATAAACCTCAAAGAATTCTTATTCATTGTGCTTACTACTTGTAGAATCAATGTGATCTGAGGAAACGGATTCCATCACTGAGTAAGTGAACATAATGAACGCATGGATTGTTAAAAAACCTTGTCTGTTAATGGAGTGACCATTAGGGGTTTGTATCCGGCAAGTGACTATGTCCTACACACCTATAGCAGCACCTCTTACTCTAAGTACAAAAAAATATATAAATGTTATAATTCCTAATTTCAGTTCCTTGATTGTTACTGATAAATGATACTCCCTTCACATCACTAATTATTCAGATTGGGAAAAATTTGAAAATAAATTATTTACAAAAGCCATTTATACTTCTTAATAATAAACAAATTGAAATAGCAGAACTAGAACAGCAAATATTTATGCACTTACGGGAAATGAAAACAGAAACTATTGGCAAAAAATTATTGAGTGTATTAATTAATGTGACCTTTGAAAACCCGAGGAAAACATTATTTTTACTATTTATATCGAACTGTAATCTGGTGGAATGAGGATCTAACAAAACTGTCTCAGAATGTGTTCCATTTATGTGTTCTTAAAAAATATTAAAAAAACAAATTTTAACAATTTAGTCATAAAAATACTGAATTTAAATGTTTTCGTTCATAAATTCAAATAAAAAATTACATAATAAATACAAATCCCTATTTATTCAAAATTATTAATGAAATAATAAAATGAAGAGTCCGGGTGCAGTCAAATTTTGACTCGGACCATTTTCATTTCATCATCTCATACAGTCAATCATCGATCTTCTAGTATTAATGAAATAGATGATATTTTAAAAGTATTGAATGAAAATAAAATTAATGTAGGTTGAAAAAAAATGTTTTTTAATAAATTCTATTCTATTCACAACAGCCTCTGCTAATACTTTTATTCTGTTATTATATGCCACAAATGTATGATATTCTAACAACATATTTATATTTACTGTGATATACCTATTGATTATGTACCACAGTAAATTGAGCAATAACTGTTATAGTGATTTGTTTATTGTATTAATCAATTTATAATATTTTATTTTGCCTTTATTTACAATAAGGACTGAAAATCCATCAATTACAATTTGTTTTTTAGAATTAATGCTGCAAGATTCTTAGATTCTCCTCATTGCCTTGAAGTGGCATGTTTTTTTTTTTTTTTGTAACCTTAATATTATTTTTTATTTTCTTTATGACCATCTTACCATATCTTTGAATGTTATTTTAATTTATTCAAACAATAGAACTAAAAATTTATTTAAATTAGTTTAGTTTTCAGCTTAAGAAATGGTAACTATTAAAATTTCCGATTATGTTTCAGGGCAAATATTGGATCCTGTAGTTATTTACTCTGGTTTAAAGTTAATTTTAGATGATAAAAAAAAACCTGCTGAATTTCCTGTTGGGATTTTAACAACTGAAGATAGAGATATCTGGTCAAAGGCTCGTGAACATTTAGAATCCCTAGGCAATGCTGAGGTGTTCAAAATGATTGATAACAGTATTTTAAACTTAATTTTTGACGATGAAGAACCAACAAAAGACTATAAAACACTAGTTCAGCGTTACCTGCATTCCAATGGTCTAACTAGGTACCATATGTTTTAAACATTTTATATTATTTATTGTGTGATTTACTTTACCTTTTTGTGGAACTTTCCAGTTTACTATTATATGTACCTAAAACACTGAATTTTTTCGGCAGAGTTTGTTTGGTTAAATTGCTGATCAGCAACTCAGGGTACCTGACACCAGAAAAAACTAGAAAAATCAAGGAATGTTTTAAGCCTTGAAAAATCTGGGACTTTTTTGTAACCTGGGAAAAAAAATATACTATACAAAATGTTCAAAAATAGAATTTTGAAAGTTTAAATCTTCAGAAAGTTAAGATTGGCTTCCGGGAACATCCTCAGCACTCAATGAGTAATAATAATATTTTGACAAATATCTATCGGAGCTACCATAACTGTGATGAATTTAATTAGCTTCCTCCTGAGTACTTATTAAAGTCTTTATGTCTGATGGTTTCTGAGATATCAACATTTCTCAAGACAATTCAATGTTGATGAGTGTTGAATATGGTAAAAATTGTGTGAAATATTTGTTTTTGTTATTTTGAAATTATAAAAATACTTAGTATTGATCATATTTTACTAACTGAATAGATAATCAACTGTCAATAACTAAGTTATAATTGATTATTAATTATAGTTAATGATTAATTAAGATTATTATAGGATAGTAGTGTTATTTCTGAGCTTTTAAGTCCAATCACATCTTTTTATTTTAATTAGAGTGTTCTACATACTTTAACCAGAAGAACTGGAGAAGAAGACAAAAAAATTCTACCTTCATTGATATTCTTAGGATGGCAATACTACCATGAGGTTAGAGAAAACATCAGTGGTTAAGCCCAAGATTTGTCTCCAAATGACATCTATCAACATCTCCCTTCTGATGATGAACTGAAGAGTGCCAGATTATAGGTCGATATTGTGACATTATGTCAATTATAATATTGTGAAAGTCATTAGGGAGCCATACAGTCCTACTGAAGACAGGAGAAATTGATTCAGTGATTGGACCTTAAGAATATAGATTATTCGATTACTATGGTTAGATTAGCCAAGGCCTTGTATAGAAATAAGGGTAGTTCCCAAGCACTACAGTCAATGCTTTCACTGTTGAACTAATGAGGATGGATCTTGGAATACATTTTAAAAATAACAGGATATTGAGAGAGAGAGAGAGAAATATTCCAATCTGGTATTCTAAAGTAATGAAATTGTTCTACTGTGTAATGATAATTTCTTTTTTCTTTGTATTATATAGATTTAATTGTAATGTAATATATTGTTTTTTTATTAATGTTTTATAAATAAAATGTTTTGTCTTAAATAAATTCTTATTAATTCTAATGAACTGTCTATATTATTATGATATGACTTAATTTTTACCTGTGATTAATTTAATTAATCATTAGTTATGATTAAACTATTAACGGTTGCTTATCAATTCACCCAGTGAAATATGATTAATATTATTTATTATTATCACTTTAGAGGAACATACAAAAAAATATGTTTTTACACAGCTTTGGCCATAACTCATTTGTTGTAAATGAGTTATCTTGAGAAATATTTGACATCTCAGTAACTATTGGACTTACAGACATCAATAAGTACTCAAAGTAAAGCTAATTATATTCACTTCAAAGTTGTTTATGATGCTCTTTGCAGGAACAGCAGTTTCTATAATGCTCTTTTATTGAAAAACTGTTTCCCGGATTGTATTAAATGAGTGAACAGAGCTCTATAAGGGTTTGAACTTTAATAAATTTCCTCTTCTTTAAACGAAAGTATGAGTTATGGTTTTCATGTGGTTGTTAGTTACCAAGGTACTGAGCATGGAATGAAAAGTTCACAGTTTTCTTAAATGAATTAAACTTTCGATTTTCTGAGCAGATGTCAATCCAAACCCAAAAAAATTAGAACTATCCAATTGTTTGTATTTATTAGCTCATTTTTTGGCTTATTCGAATGTTGATTCCATTGATCCTATTAAGTAAAAAATTAAGTAGTTTCTGAAAATAAGATTAAATACCTGTTTTTTAACCATGGTGATAATGTGTTGTCAAACGCAGTCAAGGTGTTGAAAAATAAATCTTATTCATTTAAGTTTGAATCATTATTTGAATTCATTTTAACATATTTCTAATTTTGGTCACATTCTTTTGTTATTTGTGTCTTCATTGCTTCATGATTTATACCTGATATAAATGCACATTAATAATCAAAGTCTTAATTATATCACTGGAGTTGTGTGGATATTTTTCTGTTACTTTCTTTTGAGAACTCAGTTTTATTTTTACTTCCATTTTATTGATTTAAAATTATGTAGACTGAAGCAAGTGTACAATATTTTGGAAATAAACATATGAGTTGTGCTTTTCTTCTTCTATTTTCTTTTGTTCTTAATGTCCATGCTAGAAGATGAAAACAAGAAGTCTTATGTTTAGCTTTAACTTTTTGAAATGTATAAAGTCGTGATTTTGAATAGGCTGCTCTTAGATCAATCAATTTAAATAATAATAAGTTTTCAAAATTATAATTTAACCATAACAAAACAATATGGAAATTATTTTTAACAATGTTACACATACAGATCATTCATATTTCTTCAATTCTTATACTAACCTCTGAGTTTTTTTTTTATTATGTGCCTCTTATTAGATGCTTGGCCATTCTAGAGAAAAATTTTGCTTATTTAATATAATGCTTATAATATTTCAGGTGGTTTGACAAGTCATTCTCCTTAATTGTTGGTAGAGATGGTACAGCTGGCTTAAATTTTGAACATTCTTGGGGTGATGGTGTAGCTATTTTAAGATATTTTACTGATATCTATAAAGATTCTACCAATAACCCTCAAGTCCATCCTACATCTAAATACAACTTGAGCAGTGCTGAAAATTTAGTTTCAGATTTAGGTATGTTATAATTTGTTCTCCTCTTTTGTTTTTAATAAAATTACTACACCAATAATCTCTTAAGTTATTATTGTATAATATTCAGACAAAACTACAGATATTTATTACTTTATATACTGTATTATATATGAAAAATGATAGCGCTTTATATAAATATTGTGTAGATAATTATTATCATTATGTAATAGGAAATGATTTTATCAGATAAAAACCTAAGACTTAAAGTATTTTCTTTCTTAAAAGGAATTTGAGAATCACAAAAATATAAATATATAAAAATGAAATTATAAATAATATATAAAAATGACATTGCTCTCCTGCTAACATTTTAGGTATATTCAGCAAAAAAGAGTGTTTTTCATCTTTTCTATAAAAGTCATATATATCCCCAGTACCTTCCTATGTGAAATTTTGTTTGGAATGTGTTGGTAAACCTTTTTTTTATTTCCCTTTCCTTGAAGTATTCCACAAAAATTGGTTAATTTATTGTAATTGTAGAAAGTAATTTAGACATTAAAAAAAAAAAAATTAATCTTGAAATAATTTTATTTTTTATAATTTTCCAATATCTTATTCATTTTAATTTTTAAAATCTGCTAAACAATAAGAAATTAATTTCCAGGAATTTTGATGATAGTATAAAGGTAAGTTCAACCCAAGATGATAATTTTTTCACAAGAACCAGATCTGTCATATGAAACAGGTAATTCAATTTTTAACTGCGCTTAAATTCCTAGAACGTTTGTTGGCGGATTTCAGTAGTGGTCAGATACGATCGTTGTGATCATTGAAGTTAAGTTACCTGCATGTTATAAAATTGTCATTGGAATCTTTTTATCTTTTCTTTTCATTGGTTTTTAATTTAAAGTAGATTATCAAATTTCTAGTTTAGAGGAATGAGTAGAAACAATGTTATGAAAAACAACATTCATAAAAGTTAGAATTATAAAACTTCAATTTTTTTTTTAAGTTTCCTCCTGATATTTCATCCACATGTTCCAGACTGCTTGTGCAGACAGAATGCTGTATGGCATTTTACACTGAACTGTAGTTATGGATATTGTCATTACTGCAACAGTCTCACATGTAGTTCATATTCTCACCTGGTTTCTCCTCTCTCAAGTGGTGCAAATTCATATTTTTTATTTTCACTTTTTATAACCACCTCTGAATTTGTATAACTGCATTCCTAGTATTGTTTAGCACAAACCCACCTTTCTTATTTAAATTGATATTGCAATAATAATTATTTTTAATTAAAAAAAAAAAATTGAGTCAGAAAAAAAGAAAACAGAAAAGTACTATGGCAATGGATATTCGTTTGCTGGAGGTCGATTCTTAATCTAAATCTTTATAGGTTTATTAAGAGCATCAAAATTTACAAAGAAAAAAATATAATGCAAATAAAGTTTAGATGCATTACCTAAATTTTAAATGTGATAAGTATCAATTCATATATACATAAATAAACACATTCTTTTATACATGTAACTTAAAAAGAAAACCAAATAAAATTAGAATTATACTATAAAGAATTTAAAACAATATACAATAAATTAAACCGATATGAATCTCAAAAAAAGTTAAAATAAATTTATAAAATGTTTTCAGAAGGACCAGGCATGCCTTGCAAATTTAATAAAATATGAATATGATCAAAAATTAGCTGCCTGAGCAGGTGGGGCCTCTTTATGAATGAGATGCCTAAATAGGTCGTAAATCTCCATCAGAATGGAACAATCAGCCAAGAAGTGTAAACCATGTCTTCAAAGACATAGCATTGATGCTTTGAGAATCTTTCTCATTGAAATTGTTAGGTGTCTTCATAAATGGTATCCTTAGGCATGATCTGTAAGATATTCTGGAAGAACGAGATGAGGATCATTTCCAAACCATATATAAAATTATTTACCTACCTAGGCAAAAAAGATAATTTCAGTGTTTTCTTTTATTTATTAGTTTATTTTCAATTACAATGGCTCTTTCTTCCAGTGTTAATCACTAGCAAGAATACTTGGCTATGACAGAGGACTGATCAAAGCCCTGCAATTTTTATGTTCTTAATTATACTTGGTGAAGCTGATAGACATCTTTCTTCAAGTCTTACTAATATAGCACTTATAAGTACATTTCAGCTCTCAGACTTAGGTGTTCTCAAGCTGGTCACCATCCTTTACAGTGTCTGGATGGATATACTATATTTTTCAAATGATTTGGTAACAGGTCTCATCTTTTTTTTTAAATATCTTCTGTACTATGTCTGTGACTATCTAATTGTGCGTAGACTGAACAATTTCAATAAGGAAGATGGGCTCATCTATTAAATGAAATGTGGTTATCCATTCAGAGGCTGGATATAAAAGAAAAACATGAATCCGTATTGCATTAGTGAGGAGAAACCTGTTTTTTAGAAAATGTAAACTGTAGGAGAAAGTATTTCTGTAGTGGTGATTATCATAATTATAGGAAGCTACTAAAGACTGACACTTCTTTGAAGAACATCACTCTTTGAAGAGGTCCCTTGGAACATGTAGAGGAAATATCATGTAGAAGATAATGTTCCTGAGATCGTTGTAGGTGATTAAGTTAAGGTGTCACCTTAGCTACCTTAGTCAGCAATGGCACCAGACTCATTTCGTGGAGATCCTCTGAAATGAAAAGTCGACCTCACCATTTTGATTAGAATAGGTTGGTCATCTATAACCACCATGTTGTATGCTAGAAATGGCTAGAAAGGTAAAACTTGCCACTAAAAGAAAAGTTAAAGTTAAAAATTTGAAAGAAATAATTTTGTTTGTGCATTAATCTTTTTTTTTTTTTTATATTCTTTTAAAATGGAATTTGGTAACAATTTATTATTTATTTTCAGTTTTTAATTTAGATAACCCATCAAAAGAATTCATAGTAAATGCAAAAAATAAATATTCATTAACATGTGATTCTCTTGATATTGAACTTCTTGAATTCCTTAAGTTCGGGAGAAAATTATGTAAATCCCATGATATTAGCCCTGATTCGATCATGCAGCTTGCTTTTCAGGTAAGAAGGGCATTATTATTGTAGTTATTTTATTATTATTATTTTTTTTTTAATGTTAGTTAACTGGCTTTATTTTTTATTATCAGATTTCATGAATAAGTTATGTATATCTTTATTATGTCTTATTTTAGCTAGCATATTACAAACTCAAAAAAAGCTTTGCCTCAACATATGAGTCTTGTAGTACTGCAGCATTTAAACATGGGCGTACTGAAACTGTGAGACCCTGTACTGTTGAAACTAAAGTAAAAATCAATAAAACATATTAAAATTGGTTTTTGTTTCCTTTATCATTTTTTTGTCATAAGATAACTTTTGTTTATTTATTTTTAATAGAAATTGTGTGAAGCTATAATCAAGAAAGATACTTTAAGTAAAGCTGATTTACTAAGAATGATGAAAGAATGTTCCCTAAAACATGGACAATTAATAAAAGAAGCTGCTATGGGTAAGCTTTAAAAATTATCCAAAGTAATACACTGTCTGACCATTTTCTGTTATTTCTTGTAATATTAAGCTGAATAAATAAAAATAAAAATGATTAATGAGCTTTAGCAAAAGAGACTGTTTTGCATAATAATTTATTTATCAATTTCCTTTTTTGTTAAGATTCACAAAAATGCTTAAATCATGAGAAAACACATTTAATACGCAGGATATTTTAAGTGCAAAGGCCCTGCCAGGATAGTGTATCCATTATACTCCTCTATAAGAAAAAATACAATTATCATGTTGATGATATTTGTAAGGTATAGCATGCTCTCACCTGATGCAAATTACCTCCTTACTTGACTGTTGGTCTAGAAACAGTTCATCCCTATCCAAAATACTGAACCCATGATTGTTCATGGGTTGAGTAATACACCTCGTTTTCTTTCTTTGAAAATATTCTACAGGAAATCTATATTCGGTATCATATTTCTATTTCATCAGATCAGTAGGGTGGATCATCAAACTTCACAAGAGCAAAAAATTTGTGTTTTTGAGAAGTTACTGGTTCTTGATAAGATTAATTAAGCTATTGACTCTGGTTCAGTGAGCGAATAATTCAGAAAAAATTCAAAGAGTTTTAAATAACTATTTAACATTATAAATATTTCAGGTCTGGTAAATGGAGTTAAGTAGCGTTCGAGAAATTAGTGTTCGTGTGATTAATTAAGTGGATAAAGGACCGAGCTCATCTGGAACTCCTGGGCTTATGTTCAGATATGACTGTTCCAGAATATTTATTTTTTATTAGTATCAATAATATATTTTTTCATCCAATCTTGGCTAAAAGATTTTCAAATGTTCAACCTAAAGTCTAAAACCTCCATTTTTATCACATTTTAAAGATGAATTTTAATGATTGTTTTTTTATTTAGTTAATATTAACAATATAAATATTTTCTAGTAGCTCATCGCTTTCTTTTGCATTCAAATCTAATCTTTATTTCTATTTTTATATATATTTTTTAATAATAATAATAATACTTTATTTATTCTGGGACAAGTCCCTTTAGAATAATACAGAGAAATCAATAGATGAGGGCTGAGGAGCCTCAGAAATACTTTTTAAAAAAATACAAAGAAATATAAACTGTCATAATAAAAAACTAATTATAGGTTACTTTCTCACTTTTATCAGTTGAACAATAAAATAAAAAAAAAAATAAATAAATAAATAAAAAAGAGAAAAGAAAACAATGTAAATAATTAAGAATGATATAATAGTTTACATACATATTTACAATTATATTAATTTACAATTTTATGGGGTCTGAATAGGAAATGATTGAACAGGCGGGATTTAAAGGTAGGGAGGCTATTGGAGCGATGGATGTTGGAAGGGATGGAGTTCCATAAGGATGAGGCTCGGATAATGAACGATCTATCGAAAGCAACGGTTCGGTAGGCCCTTTTGTATAAATCTGAAGACTGTGAACGGGTGTTGCGGGAACATATGGAGGATTTGAATTGAAAGAGCTCATAGATGTATGATGGACGGCGGGATTGGATGACTTGGAAGATGAAGGAAGCCAGGAAATACTTACGACTGTAGGCAGGATAAAGCCACTTCAACTCTGCATAAAAACGGGAAACAGAGACGTCCCTTGGGATCCCGAAGATGTATCGTACACAGTAATTAATCAAATGTTTTAATTTTGCCTCGAGATCCCCAGAGACGCCCCCATATACAGCAATAGTGAAAGTGGGGAAATATTAGAGAAGTGACCAGGAGCCTACGAGTTTCAAATGGAAATAGGTGGCGGAGGTAATTTAAACGTTTTAAAGTTGAAAAGGTACGGTGGGAGATATTGGATACATGGTTTTTCCAGGAATGTGTTTGATCGAAGGTTATTCCCAGGTTTTTGATGGTGGGGTAAAATTTGATGGGACTATCATGTAGGAACAGAGTTGGAATATTAGGAACAGTTTTATGGAGATGATTGGAGCCTATTAAGATTGCCTTCGTCTTCTCCGCATTTAGCTTGAACTTGTTAGCTCTTGCCCATTCGCAAATCCCATCCAAATCTTCTTGAAGTTTCTCTGTGGCTGGTAATAGGTCAGAAGGTGGGAAGGACAGGTATATTTGGAAATCATCTGCATAGATGTGGTATTGCGAGTGATGGATCTTGAGGTGAAGGTAATTAATATAAATAGCAAACAGAGTAGGAGATAGAGAAGAGCCTTAAGGAACACCACAGGAAAGGGGGAGGGTTTTAGATGGAGGTTAACCTGGGACGACTACACACTGGGACCGATTTGAGAGAAAGGATTTAAACCAGCACAGGGCACTGTTGGATAGAGGAAGATCTAGATCTAAATCTAGAAGGATGAGGATAGTGAGGTTTTGGTGTTCAATGGAGTTTTGGAGGTCATGTTTATTTTATCAAGGTTATTTTAAGGAGAGCGGATTGCGTCGAGTAGCCAGATTGGAAAGGATTGATAAGGGAACGTTCATCTAGGAAGTTGGAGAGTTGATTTTGGACAAGGCGTTCTAATGGTTTGGAAAGGTTAGAAGGGATATAGGACGGAAGTCATGCAGTGAGCTAGGGTTAGAAATTTTCTTCAACGGTCGGACAAGGGCAGTTTTCCAGGAAGATGGGAATATGGAGTATTGCAATGAAAATTTGTAGATGTGGTAAAGAACGGGAATAACGACAGGGAGGGTGGATTTTATTAGTTTTACTGGAATACTATCATTTATATTAGTGTGGGAATTTAGGACAGCGGGAAGTAATTCATCATAGGACAGATGTGAGAAAAAGAAGTCTTCAGGATTGAAATTGTGATGTTGAATATCGGAAATAGAGGAATTGTGAGCATAGGCTAAGAAATGGTCATTAAGGTCATCTGGGCCCTGTTTCATAATAAAGTACAAACTAATATTATTAGTCTTGTAGATTTATCTCAATTCAATTACACACACTTGTACAATAGGTACTTATACTTTTGAATCTTTAATTCCTGTAATATCACTTATAGTCATCCCTATCATGAAAAAAATTAGTATATACCATACCAATTTCCAATATATATACCGTACCAATAAGTACAAAATACCACACTTGTACTATGAACTAATACTATTAGCTTTCATTATGAAACAGGCCCCAGGAGTCACATGGAGTGAACTGAGATTATTGGATTCTGGTAGGGATAGGTTACGAAGTATTTTCCATTTGGATTTGGAATCAGGAGCATTGGAAAGTGTATTATGTTCATTATTATCATATTGTTATATGATTATATTAGTATTATTATTGTGTTCACAAAAAATATAGATAAGGAAAAAAAGCATTTTATTCTCTAAATGATATCCTAAACATGAATGACTCTTCAGGTTATCCCTGATTTTCATTAGACTGCAGTCACTTACAGTTATCTACAATTTGCTTTCAATCATTCTTTGAACAATTAGTACCTTCTAAGCGGTAGAAAGTTTTTTCTTGTCTCTTTTAGCTATAATGTTTATTTGTTAACAAGGAATATTTATTTATTCTCCTTCATGTTTTATAATTATAAGTAATAATTAGTTGTTTAATACTAGTTGTAGCATAATTTAAACATATTTCTACTTTTCTTTATTAACTTAATAATTCCATATTCAGGTCAAGGTTTTGACAGACACTTGTTTGCTCTGAATCTGCTGGCTCAAAAGAATGGAAAGATCCCAAGTATATTCTCTGACCCTTTGTACCAACAGTTAAATCATTATGTAATATCTACATCAACATTAAATTCAGATTTTTTAATGCTTGGAGCTTTTGGGCCGGTTGTTCCTGAAGGATATGGTATTGGGTAAGAATTTTTATTTTAATTTTTTTGAATAAGGAAATATTTATAGTTGTGTGGTATTGGGTCTACCAGATGTTATTCCATATTGACCATCTTAACCATGAGTCTGTTATCGTTTTAGGAACTAAAACTTGGATAGGTTTTAATAACTAAACTAAATTTATATACATGTAGATGTTAAGATAAACTTTTATTTCAATAATTTCTCTTCCATTATTTTCCAATTCTGATCAGCATAGAAATGCAGCTGCAGTCAAGTTTCATGAAAACCTGAAAAGATTGGCTTTATCTCATTACCAGCAATACAAGCATGCTGGTGAAAGGCAACATTATTTTATAACAAAGTAGTAATGGTAATCTTCATGGAAATGGTACACCTCTGGTATCCCAATGACTGCAGAAAGGAATATTATTCTTGCAAAAAACTGGGGGGGGGGAGAATACAAAATGAGAAATAAGAAGTATTTTCAAGAAAGAGATACATTTATATTCTCACACTGCTTTGTTTAAAATATTAAACATTTTTGGTAACTTTTGTATAGATAACAGAAGAAATTAACAAATATTAATAGTAAAACATTAACTAAAGAAACTGAGAATAAAAGTCAGAAAGAATAAAAGAAGATTGATTATAAAGGAAAACACAGATCTTTAGTATAAATATATTGGCAAGGATTCAAAATACAACATCCAGGTTCTCCACCCACTTGATGACAACCGATGGTTGATTATTACTTCTTTATTGGTATCACCCTGCTATCTTTAAACCACATATATTAAGTTCCTTACCGATCTTATTTCATTAGTCTACCAGTAGAAGTTGTTTGTTTTTTTGGTTAAGGGTTTTTTGATTACACTCAAACTTCTACTCTACTATTAAAAAATACCTCTGATCTTCCTCTCAGGGGACGTGCTAGATTCAGATGTCTCCAATTGTATTAAAACCCTGAAGGGTGTATGATTAGTACAGTGATAGAAACCCTTTATTATCCTGGAAATTGGTTCCGTGTGATTCTTAGATGTTAAATTAGGATATTAAGATGTGGTAAGAAAAGAGTTAATTACATTTATCAGGCAATCAGGCTAGGATCATGATTTCCCCTCATATCAGTATTGATGAAGTGTAGTAAGGGTATTCCAATGTCATAATTATAAGTTTACCATTGGAGTATTGACGGTAAAGTGGTGTTTGTTTAGTGATAAGGTAAAAGTACCTGAAGATTTAGCCAGAGTCAGACGTCTTCTTTCCTGCAACTGTTATGACTGTATATGGACCATGGTTCCTCTCTTCTTTTAATATTTTTAAAGTACTCAGTTCTTATGGCATTATCATTTAAATCTGAGGAGTAAAAAATTGGCCAAATCCCAGTGGAAACAGCTTGGTAAAGCAGAAACTGTGGGAAAAAATCTCTTTGTACATTAAAAAAAAATATCAATGTCTGAATAATACAGGTTTTCCAGGATTAAATGTCAGTAATTAAGGTTGGGGTGGGGAGTGATTGTAAGTAAACCACCTTTACTTCTTTAAAAAAATAAATAAAAAGTCTAATTATTGAACAAATAATAAAAATCATTCCATATTGAAAAATCAGAAGTGACCCATTTTAGAAACATTTTGAAGGAGAGGTAGGGAGGAAGGAACCTAGATACGTGAAAGCATAACCAGAAGAAAAATTATGCCAGTTAGGTAATCTTATGTTGTAGGTATCTGATGTGGTTTTAACCTCTCTACCTCAATATATCTTTAAAATCAAAATAGATTTGCATCATTGGATATACTGTTGGGAAGTTAATTAAATAAAGCAAGTTTTATATAACCCAGGACCTTAGAAATTCATTACATAAGATTCTACCGAGTATTTCCTGAAATTAGGCATTTCTTAATTTTTACGTATTTATTTGCTTGTGCTGCTATAATTGTCCATCAAAGCAATACTTTCTTACAGATTGTTTGGTATCTTATAGAAACTTTATCGTAGATTAAGAAAATTTGGATAAAAGTTAAGAAATATTTATTTATAGTAGAGGAATTTGGACTTTTAGTGGAAGAAGTGGTTTCTAGGAAGACACTTTGAAAAATCATATCTTACCACCACATTAAGATAGGAAGGTGTAGTTGTTTGCAGTGAACTACATTTTTGTTAAACTAACCCCTCTTAATTACTTATATTTCTTCCTGAAACACCAGGTGTAGAATATTGTAATGGCTAATAATGAATATCATCTTGGTGTGATGTGTATCCTGTGACCCTTCCTTATAGTAGTAGTATAGTACAGAATCATTTAATTTGGTCTTCAAATTCAAGTAGTTCTTTACATTTAAGTTAAGATTTGACTGGTGAACTAAAAAACTAAGTAACAGCCTTTCATTATATTATTTTATAAATTAAACATCAAATAAATACGGAAATACTAAATTTCAATCAAATCATACAATGTGTATGAAAAGAATATAGGTATTTTATAACTTAATAAATGTATCAATTAGCAATAACCATAAAATTTAACATTTTTAAAATTTGTTTTAGATATTCAATTTGGGATGAAAGGCTTGGAGCTATTGTTTCATTCTATAAAAACAAGGCAGATGGAAGAGGTTTTATCAGTTGTTTAGAAGAAGCATTATTTGATCTGTATGGTGTATTAAATAATAATAAATTAGTATCCTAATTCATTCTTCTAAAATTTCTACTCTTAATACTTTTTCTAATGAGATCTGTTGGTATTATAATCAGGATGGGATGGAATAAAGACTGTAAAAAAATTAATAAATATTTATTTTCAATTCTTGTGTCTTCTGTGTTAATTCTGTATAATGATGCCATTCTTACAAAACATTTGACCTCTAAATGATAATCACTTAATGGATGAGAAATGAGAATCTTCTTTAACACTAGGAATATACATATAGAATATATCCTTGGCTATTGAAACCTTTTCAAATTCAATTGCGACCTTTCCCATTTTAAATATAACAGTCAATTAAAACTTTTTATGTTTGGTAATGATGAGAAGATAGTTGACCGCAGATAATATATATGAGAAGATGATTGGGGGTCAGTCAGAATAAATAACAAATAAGTTGAAATAACTTATTTAATAGTGCCAACATTTCGGCCAGAATTTCTAGCCTTCATCAGGGCTAAGAACAAAAAACAAGATAAGAACCAATGAATACAAAAAAGAAAATATAAACAGAATGACATATAGTAAATAATTGTACATAATAAAATTAATAAGAATAAAGTGATGAAAGAAGTGGAAAATCAAATGTAAAATTCTGTTTTTATTTAAAACGTTTCTGTTTCCACTGAAATAATTTCCTTTTCAAATGAAAAAATTTCTAAATCAATTGTAACGTTTTTCATTTTAAATGTAACCCAACTGGACCTGAATTATTCAGAACAATAAAATTTGTTTCTTATGTTATTGAAAAATATTTGTTACTAATGATAAATCTTATCCAAAATGTCTCAACACTTCTTTATTAGTCATATCCTATGTCCAGGCCATCTTCAAGGACAATCTTAACTATAGTTTCACAGCCTCATCATTAATTTATAAATCTTTGCAGTTTATTTAAACCCAAGTTAAATTAACAACAGTCATAATAAACCTGTATTTGTCGCTATCACATTTAATAATAAAATATATTGTTTGTAATAGTATCAATACTCATCACAATAATATTATTTAACCTATGTTTTTATTGATCACAACATAGGTTAAATAATATTATTGTGATGAGTAATGATAGTAATGTATAGAGTTAACAAAAAATAGACTTTATTATTAAATGTTATAGTGACAAACACAGGTTTGTTTTAAATGAATGGAATATGGTCCGGGTGTGGTAAAAAAAAACTCAAATAGTAGATAATTATACTATTTTATTGAGCCAATGTTACGCCTAACGTTGCAGGGCTTCGTCAGGGCTAAAAAAGATGCAAACACTATAGTTACAAAAAAGAAAAAAAAAAAAAGAAAAAACAAGTGTAAAATAACAGGGGTATAAAATGTAAAAACGTAAGATATAATAAGAAAAATTAAAGGTTATAAATAGTAAATGAAAAGGGTAATAGTAACAGATAGATAAGAGAAGAAATATTAAAGAAAGTACAAATAGAGAGATGAAAAAAGGAAAAAAACAAAAAAAAAAAAAACAAATCAAATGAGACAGAATGCATACCTTTTTTTACGGGAGTCAAAAACAAAGTGACCGTTGGTATTGGGAGGAGTGGGGACGGCAGTTATGCCACAATAATGAAAATAATTTGTTAAGTAAACATAGTAAAAAAATATTTAAATTAGGTGAACAATAAATGGTAATATACATAATAGGGGGAGAAGAAATATTTAAAAAAAAAAAAACCAGATAGAAAAACAAAGGAAAAGTAAAGTATAAAATAATGGGATACAATGTGTGTAATTAAGAAACAAAATATAACCAAATGAGCGGGGATACAGAAAAGTGTAAAATATAATAGAAAATTAATATAAGTACACTTAAGAAGATGACACATGAATATAAATTAAAATATAGATACATGAATATAAATGAAACAGGAAGGATAGTGAATATAAAAA
>NW_027107138.1:740066-741271 GCF_000696795.3 Halyomorpha halys | reverse complement strand
CCGGACCATATTCCATTCATCTATACACACGGTCAATCAATAATCTTCCACAGGTTTGTTTTAAATGTTTTCCATTTAACTTGAACAAAATAGCCCGAAAAGTTTTATAAATTAATGTTGAGGTCATCGCTTTTTAGATAACTGGTAGGATTATTAGGTAATGAAGGAGAAACAAGTGGCTTTGGGTGCTTAGAAAGTTTATGGTGGAAGGATTGGTGTCTGGTTCTGGCCAAATTGGCAACATATGGAACAATGAGGTCATTATGAATGATTTTATATGTGACAAAGTGAGGGGGATTGTGAAATTTATGAAATGGAAAATTTGATAGTTTTAGTGGAGCCCCAAACCTCAATTATGTAAGTTCAAAGACCTTATTATAGTCATGTAAATAAGTTTTTTGTAATTAATTGTGAGGTTCTGACCAAATCAGCAACATATGAAACATTTAGGTCCTCATGAATGACTTGATTTGTGACAGAGTAAGGAGTATTAAGGATTGGAGATCAGAGGAATTTGATGGTTATGTGGGATAGGATGTTAAGAGGAAGGATATTCAGGTGGCTATTGAGGTTTGGGGATCATTTAAAAAAATAAATTTGATACTGTTCTAAATAAAATTATTTTTGATGGCAAATAAAAACATAGAAATAGTGATATTTTTAGGTGTCTTACGTTGATAATTGGTGGTATTTCCGTTCATACTCGTAATTCATATGAACGATCATATATTACCAGTCTAATATCTTCGTATTTTTGTGTTGAGGCAATTCTCTGAGAAGATGAAGGAATATCAGCGGACAACTTGGATGCTGTTCATTGATTTTCGGGCTGCCTACGATACAATCGTAAGGAGTGACTTCATAGTGGCTATGCATGAACTGAGGCTTCCTAGTAAACTCACCCGATTAATAAAATGTACAATGGTGAGTACAACCTGCCAAGTAAAATCCTGTGGGTTATCAGAGCCTTTTGAAGTGAAATGTGGTCTAAGACAGGGTGACCCAATAGTTCTTCTCCTGTTTAATATCGCTCTGCAAGCAGCAGGAATAAATCAGGAAGAACAGTATTCACAAAGATGACCCAAGTTCTGGCCTATGCAGATGACGTCGTCATCATCGGTAGATCCCTGCAGAGCATTAGGACTGCCTTCGAAGCGATGGATGTCGAAGCAAAAAGGATGGCCCTGCATATTAATGAGGAAAAA
>NW_027107138.1:721795-737461 GCF_000696795.3 Halyomorpha halys | reverse complement strand
CTAGGCCAGGCACCGATGTTGTGCTCTTGGGCACATCGCACGCACGCCTCCTTGTACCTGCAGTAGTTCTTGGTATGACCGAACTGCTGGCATCGGTAGCATTAAGGTACGCCATGTTCTTTTCGTTGAACAAAATGTTGGACTGCGAAGAGGCACTGGTCGATATGGCGTACCTTCTTGATATCTTCTAGGGTGACCTGAACTGGCACCGTGATAACAATAGGGGAGAGGTGGGGTTTTCGTCCCATCACTGTTTGATTTCTGGAGACGCCTAATATCGATAGGGGCTAAGTGCTGGAAGGCAGCCTGGACATCTTCCAAGGGCATAGAAATGTCTATGTTTTTAATGACATAACGCTGTTGCGTTTTTCCCTGTCGTGGGGCATAGGTGTGATGACCTATTTGTAGCGATTTGAGCCCAGCTACTACGGCGTCTCGATCCGCTGCTAGCTCCAGGAAAATCTGAACACCCCCTCCGGTTTTACGCACCAGGTATTTATTTATATGTAGATGAGCTAGGTATTGCCTCACCGCCGGGATTTGCTGGCTCGCCACGACAACCGGAGGTAGTTGGGGAGATTTTTGTGGAGAGCTCTCGGTTCCCGCCTCAGTTGGAAGATTTTTCAGCGTTTCGAACGAACTTGGATGCGTAAAATCAATTTTTCGTTCTTGACGCGTCTGTTTCTTTTGTTTCTTTTTGCTGTCTGCTTTAATTTCCGTCTTCCCTGGTGGAATTTGGCCTGCCATCGATCGGGTCAGGCGGGGGGATACTTTTGATGTACCGCCTACTTTAATAAACCCAGTCTCGTCGTCGGAGTCTGGTGGTAGATTTGCGGCCTGAGCTGGCTCTAAGGAATGAGCCATCGCGCACTAGTAATTAATATTAATATGTATATTAATTAAGTGATAATTTAGGCACAGCTGGCTTGGAGAGCACGGCCGAGCTACAATTGTACAGTGTTCGCACTGGTTGCTCTAAGGTGGTTGGAACACGTGGGACTAATTCACAGTTCTTTGCACTTTAAAATAATAAAATTTACCTGAATATGGATATTCCACAGTCGCTGATTTCTTCAGGAGCACTCTGTGCTCCCTGCCTGCTACACGCATATACGATATACTGTATCAAATCAGGTCTTGTTTTCTATGTCTGTTTTACTTTTATAATGGTTTTAAACCTAAAATTTTAAATTTCCAAACATCCAGACCTCGAGGACCTTATCTTAGAGATCTTGAAACTAATAAATCTTTTTAATCTGATTATTGCTTTTATGAAACTAAAACCGGTTATAAAATTAAGCTTTTATTCCCAGATATTAAATGATGTGTACTGTGAGCCTTATTGGCTACTAGCTGGTGGGCTGGAGATAAATTTCAAATACTTCTTGGTTTACAGGGGAAAGTAATTATTGGAAAAAATTGTCAAACAAAATTATTGATTACGAAAGGGATAAAAACATTAATTTTTGCTTAGCTTATGGCTCAAGAAACGGTAATAAAGACATTTAATGAAGAAGGGCATAATTTGAATATAATATCTCAAATCTGGCGGTAAAAAATACTAATGAGTTCGGTAGGGGTGTCCTGGAGTTGTTCGCCTGGGGGCAGTGGTAGCAGCGTGGCAACGCGCCTGTCTACCAATCCTAAGGTTGCGAGTTCGACCCCGGCCCCATCCAAAATTCACTCGCAGCCCACTCGGTTCATCCTTTTCATTAAGATCGTTTCGAATGTGTTGACTTTTTTTGGATTACATTCCATTCTGAGTTCAACAAATTGTTCCATAATTTCAAACTTCAATGTTTCTAATTTACACCTTTTTTTGCTTTATTTTACGAAACATATAGAAACATTAATACATATACATTTCCTATTAATTGCTATTAAAATAAAAAATAAAATAGTTTCCAGGGGGCGCTAAATAATATTTTTTCCTGGAAAGGAGGCGGTAGGACAAAATAGTTTGGGAACCACTGATATTGCAAAAATTTGTAACTAGCCATGATGGTACCGTAGTAATACTTCTATATTTGACTAATGATTGTTAGTCTGAGATGTCACGTGTTCAGAGAGTAGTACTCTGAATTAAAGAATCATCACTTGGAACACCAACTTTTCCTGCACCAAGCATATTAAACTTTGTAATTTAATGTTTACAAATGGAAACAATACTATGAACAAAACCTGACCTGAAGTTTTACCATTCATAGAAGAATAATCTTCATGGATTATTTTAAATAATTGTCCTATACATGACATCTAAAAATTGTACATTTTATCAACGAAATTTGTTTGAGAAATTGGCGGGGGGAGGGGGAGGGGCGAGGTAAATGCTGTCAGGAGTGAAGAACAAGTGATACTTATTATATAGTACTAAATGCCAGACCTTCCGCAGAGCCAAATCATACAAGAAAGTATGGATTGGCGTCTATTGTGGGGTTATGATTTTTAAATATAAGAAGATGGTTAAGGTTGCGGTCGAAAATGGAACAAATAGTTTATAACTATTTTAATGTCCGACGTTTCGTCCCACTTTGCAGGGCTGTTCAACCTTTCGCTTTGAACAGCCCTAATGAAGCCCTCCAAAGTGGGGCGAAACGTCGGACATGATAATAGTTATAAACTATTTGTTCTATTTTCGACCGCAACCCTGACCATCTTCTTATCATCATATAGGTTATGATTTTTGTTATCGCTTTTCTAAGCAATGAATCTTGAAGTATTTAACGTATATATATTGTAAGTTAAATATTGAAGTATTTAAATCGTTGAGTGAGGCATTGTGACTACTTACTCATTGGGAGTGGATGCCCTTTTCAATACTGACTCGCGTAACTGAAAGAAAGTTTGAAAACTATGGTTGCACAACAAAATAATGTCTTTACACTTTTTTCTCCGTCGTCACTGTTATGTCTCAATTTAGTTTAGTACTACTATTAGAGAATTACAAGGAAATCAAGTAAACACAATCCTGAGATGAAACACACTATATTCAGAAAGGTTACAAATTGTTATATCGTATCGAACAACCTTACAATAGATGGTTGGTATCGATATATAACAATTACAACAAAAAGATGATAAGATATAGAATGTAAAATCATAATCATTTTATCTCCTTTACCGCTTGCGCAGTGTGGGGTTTCGATTTGTAGAGTCTGGACCAGATTTCTCGTTCTTGGACCAACTCTCTTCTCCTACTGTAGTCCATTTCCCGCCTCCTTAACACTCTCCTCCCAGGAAATGTGCGGTCTTCCTCTTGGTCTTCTTCCCTCCACGCGAGTTTCTGGTAGTTCTTTCTTGGTCCATCCTAAGGAGGTATTCGAACCATCTTAGCCTGTGCTCCTCTAGGATATCTCAGCCGGTTTAACTCCGAGGGCTGAGAGTATGTAAAATATGAATATATAACCAGTACATATATGTAAATAATGAAATTTACTAATAATATCCAATGACGAACTAAAAGAATTGTATGAAGAGCCTGATATCCTCTGTGCTATTAAGAAGAGCAGGCTAAGATGGTTGGGAAATGTGGAAAGGATGGAGCCCTGTAGGCTACCTAAAAGGATGCTAAATGGTGCACCAGAAAAAAGGAAAATGGGCAGACCCAGGCGTCGGTGGCTGGATGATTTGAGAGCGATGAAAATTGAAAATTGGAGGAGTCTCACTGGAGACCACGAGGCATGGGGAAGAATGGTGGCAGAGGCCCAGGTCCTACAAGGACTGTAGCGCCCAACAGTTGAGTGAGTGACCAATAATATATTTTCATTATTTACATATATGTTTGGGTTAGATTTTAATTTTTATGTTCCCTGATATTTTTCACAATGTTTACTATCATATCTTTATTGTTACCTGTTTTTTTTTATTGTATTGTGTGAGGTATGAATTTCGAGCCGAAACGTTGGGACAATAAAAGACCACTTATTGGTGTTCATCACTCCAAACCGCTCCTTCTGACCTCTCACATTAATCCACGGTCAATAATAAACACATAATAAAATTTGTTAACTTGACTTGACTGCTCAACATATGCAGCTATTGATGTTACATTGCTCAAAAACAGTGTATGAATCTATAAAAGTCGATTAAATCACATCTAGCTCAAAACTTTTAATTTTATTTCTTTTACTTTTACTTATTTGTGTATGAAATATATATTATGATAGAGTATTTATACGAATTAATATTTAACGGTTGTCAAAAGAAGAAAAAAGACAGACGTGAATAAAAATTTCAAGTTAAAGAATTAGGTCGGGTCATCACCAGAGATATTAAGGTTCCGATATAGGATATGCATCCATTGATTGTAACAATATTAATCCCCTTCATAGATTCACTGGCTTAGGAGGCAGTGAGTGATAATATACATTAGTGAACCATTAGATTCTAGTGCTATTTTTTTGGATAAGTATATTGTGATATTATTCCACTCTGACTGGATCTCTCCTCTTTCCTGAATACTTGGTCCTTTCGTCAGGACCTACAGCGAATACCTGTAGGACTGCCCACCCTCCCAACTGTAAGCGAATCCCTTGGACTTTACAGGCTTAGCCTGCAATAACATAGTTTCAATCACTACCTATAGAGAATTCATCCGACATGTGGCTCTAAGCTTTAATAAATCTGTTTCCTGGAACTTAATCGTAACTGATGAAGGCAAAATAATACTTGATGTGGACCTCCTGTATTGGTATAAGCTACAAACCCCCATTGTTCTAAGGTTCATTGATATATCCCACCCACCTAGTACACCCGGGCAATAACTGGTGCACATATGATGCTTCAGCTCAGATAAGCATCGCGCCGACTATCCGCTCTTAAAAGGCTCCATCTGGCGCCACCCAACTGGTAACCCAACCAAATAAAGCTTCACTAAGCTTGGCAAAAACCAGCGCTGCTGAAGTTCTCTACTTTTTTACCTCACTTGGACCAACAATGGAGTACTGTTTCATGAACATCGGTTGTGAAAGGAGGTGATTTGTTCAAGATCAAGCTCAACCACCATATTTTCCCCTATTAAGGTAACCCAGCAGGGCTCCCAGTATCCACAGGGTTGTCTCACGCCTACAACAACAGCATAAATAATTATCTGTCACAGTCGGATTCGAATCTGAGTCCTTGGAGTTAATATCACAGCGCCTTTATCACTGAGACACTCTGCTCCCTAAAGAAGCCTATAGCTTTCCAAAAAAGAATTATTACAGGGACAATGAAGATAACACATCAACCAGCGTGACAAAGAATCTGTCATTGTGACGGGTTGAGCGCTATCAATATGCACTCGATTGCATATTATAACATGACTGGTTACTAGAGATGATTGGAAAAAACCGATATTTCTGTCCGATAGTTTGTATTCGATATATCATAATATTGATATTAAAATTTGACTATTAAAAACCTATATATTCTCCCCCTTCCCAAATAAAATAAATAAAATAAAATAAATAACAGAGATATTTATTGTTTGGTGCCCAATTGTACTAGGTAGTACAATCAAACACTGCCAAAAAACTTTAATCAAAATACTTGTAAATATAAAGTATTTGCACACCTTGTCTTTGCTTTATATAATGAATTTAAATAGTACTAGTGCAATTAGTAAAAAGTACAATTAAAAGACAGTATAAATTCAATTAAAAATATTGATCATAATCAAAATTTATTTTAACATAATTTAAACACAAGGAAAAAAGTATTTGCACAGGATGTTTGTTTAGTTGCTCTTGTTTGTATGCTTGAGTATAATCCAGTTCTTTTCTCTCAATATTATTAAATATTTCAATCTATAAAGTTCGTTTTAATTTAACCAATCCTAATGCCGAAAACAAGTGAACTAAGTGCCGCTACTCGTGTAAAAGTTTTCGGAATCAAAGAAAATCGTATCCCAAAATAGCGGATTTGTTAGGTATTAATTTTTCTACCGTCAGATACGTAATTAAGAGATTTGAAGAAAGAGGCACAACTGCAAATAACCGGCGCAAAGGATGTCCAAAAAAAGTAAATAAGAGGATGAAAAGAATTGAGGTGATAAAAAATTCAGGAGTTAGTGCAGGTGTCCTAGCAAATATGGTCGAATTGACTTCTAGGGTCTGTGTGAGCACTACAAAAATTAGAAATGTTTTAAATTCTGAAGGAATTTACAGCAGGGTGTGTATAAAGAAACCTTATATCAATGAAACCAATCGCAAAAAAAGAGTGTAATGGTTTGGGGATGCCTGGCTTATAATGGTGCAGGAAATCTCGTACCTGTCATCAATCTCCTGACTTAAAGATAATTGAAAATTTGTGGCATATTTTAGATAAAAATGTTCGAAAAATCCAAATAACCGGAAGACACCACCTCAAGGATCGTTTATAGTAAGAATGGGAACAAATTAACACGGATTTAATTAAAAACCTCGCCGACTCAATGCCGAGACGTTTAGAAGCGGTAATAGATCCAAACGGACTTCATACATAATATTAAATTTTAAAAAAAAATAATAATAAAACGCTAGGTGTGCAAATAATTTTTTTCCGTATTTTTGTAAGTTTGATGTTTTTTTTTTTGTTTTTTTTTATGAAAGAAGTTTTTCATTTGAATTTTATTTGTAGTTATTAAGTTATAAATATACTTTTTTATTTTTGAAGTAATAGAGTTTTTTATTGCATAAATTCATAATTAAATTACAAAATGTGGTGTGCAAATACTTTCTTTGTTCACTGTATATAATGTATTATTTTTATTTTATAAATATTGTTGTTCAGTTAATTAATGAGCCATCTTAGCATTAAGGGCCTACCAGAGCCCCTAGACCCTATAAGCTTTACTGTGACTAAATTTCGGCCATTTGTCAACCAATAATTTTGCATCACTGTCGTTAGAGTGCCACATAACTTCATTTCAACTCAGGACTACAGTTAGCAGGTACGGATGTGGTCATAATCAAGGAATGATCATTCTTAACAAAATCACTGATTCTCTGAGCAGAAAGAAAACTCCAGCATGTATAGGTCAGAAGTGATACCTAAGGTACTATGGAAAAAGACATGAAAATGTTTTTTGGAAAATCTTTAGTAAAATAGACGACAACATTTTGAATTTTTTGTTAACCAGGAATCTTAGTAGACAGTCTTGATTAATAGGAAAATTCATACGTCAAGTTTATGTTACTAGCAAAAATATTTCAACATTGGAGCACTGAAGTGGATATTCCCAAAGAATGAAACCCAATTGGAAGGAGAAAACTTGCCAATAACTTGAGCATAACTAACATCAAGTGTTTTTATTTATTGAAATTTACAACTTTATTAAATAAAAAATACATCTAGTAAATGTGAGATGAGTTCTATTACAATGGCATGATCTAGTATTGTAGAGAATCTACCAAGTTTTAAAACTCCAGTAACATTTTTACATTAGAAATTCTGGAGGCAATTTTCTATACAGACGCTTAGGAGGATTGTCAGAAATGGAAGAGAAGAAGTAATATTAGAAAAAAGTGGGTTTCCGTTCAAATCTCTCGATTCTACTTTCTAAGGTACCTCTTAGAGCCCAGGTCTCGGAGCTGTACATGAAGCCTGGCTTTTTCATTCCATTATACACCCTTAGCTTAAGATTTTTAGATATTTTCCAGGATTTCAGTATTCTTGAAGGAGAGAAGAATGCTCTGTTCTAGCTAGTTGTGCGCTGGTCTATCTCAGTCTGTTGATCATTTATTGATGTTATTGTGGATCCGAGGTATTTGAAACTGTCTACTTTCGGATACAATTTGCCATCCACGCAGACGATGTCGTTTGGATGGATTTTTCCGTTCAAGGACTTCATGTTTCATTCCGACCTGCACCCCTCCATTTTCGTGTGATGTTCTTCTAATCACTTTTTGCAGGACTAAGTAACAGCATTAGTGAGAGTCCATTTCCTTGTCTCAGTCCTGTCCGGACTTCAGATACTTCTCCTTGCATCATCTTCTCTTTGCATTCGTACACGGTTTTGTTAGTCATACCAACTTCTCAGGGATTCCAATCTCAGTTATGATCTTTCAAAGACAGTTTCTGTCTACGGAATCATAGGCTGCTTTGGAATCTACAACTAAGAAGTGCACATCCTGATCTACTTCCTATCGTTTTTCAACTATCTGATTCAGGACGAAAACCAGGTCTAGCGTGCTCTTTCCTCTCCTAGACCTTACTTGGTAGTCATTTATTATACTCTCGTGATATCTACATATCCGATTTAGCAGGATGTTGGCCATTATCTTGTAGGAATGCTATGCCTCTCTGTAATTTTCGCTTTCATATATGGAGCCCTTCTTTAGGATAGGACAAATTAGGCCTGTGTTCCTGGCCTCCGGTATTCTTTCCTCCTCCCATATTTTTTGGTTCAGTTCTTATAGCTTGGTTCTTCGTCATCTTTACATAGCTCCGATGATAGGCTGTATATTCCTAGGACCTTCTTTCTTTTAAGTCTATCTCAAAAACGAGTTCCTCGTCATTCGTGGGCTTCCTTTGGTTCAGAAGTTCTTAGAAATTGTCGTTCCAGATTTTTTATTATTCTTACTGTGGATGTCGCGTTTGCCATCTTTTCCTCGCATTTGCGTGTTTCTTGCTCTATACCCTGCCCTTTGTTTCCTGATGTCTCCGTAGAGCCCACATATATTTCTAGCCTGCCAATTATCCTCAAAAGTTTGCATTCTTTCTTTGAGGAATTCTCTTTTTGATTTTCAAATAATTTTATCTGTCTTTGTTCTGGTGGATGTGTGTTTATCCTGTATTATATAATCAGTTCTAGCCTGAAAGACTTTCATTTGCCTTCTCATCTCCACTGCCTTTTCGCATTCTTCTTTGAACTACTTCTTGCCTATTCGCTTCTCTTGAATACCTATTACTCCCTTGGCTGTTTCTCTTAGCCCTTTTTCTAAGGCCTACCAGTGTTCGTCAACCGCGAGGCTCTCCAATTCCAAGGGTTTGAATTTATTTTTCAGTTCAATTTGGAATTTATCTTTTACTTCAGGATTTTTTAGGTTCCAGACTTGGTATCTTTTTCTTCGAACTTATTCCTCGATTTTGTGGATTCTCTTCAGCTTCTGACAGAATTTTATTCTTATCAGAATGTGGGCCGAATCACAGTCCGTTCTATTGTGTCTTGAAGGGCATAACTATTTATGTTTTGAATGTATTTTGTCTAACTGCACCTGGTCAATTTGGTTTTTCGCACTTTTAGGGCTTAACCAGGTGTAATTGTTTATGTCCCTTTTTTGCAACATCGTGCTACTGACCACTAGACCTTTAACTGCTGCCAGACTAATACATCTCGCTTCATTATCACTGCTCGTTTCGTGGAAGCTTTGGCCTCCGATAATGGTCCTAAATTGGGGTTATCAACCCCACGGCGGGTGGCCGACCTGTCTTGGCATTAAAGTCTCCTGTGACTAATTTTATTTTTTAGAACTTGGTCTACAATTTTTACTAACTGATTATAGAAATCCTCCTTTACCTCTTCTTTTTTATCTTTAGTAGCCATATTTTCTAGTTAATTGGGGAGAAGTTCTTTACTGATTTCCTTGCTGCTGGACTAACTATGAAACCCGTGCCAGCTGTTGCATTTTTGGCGTTTCTTTCGGAATAGAACAGTGAGTAGCCGTCGAATGTTGTTTCACCACTTTCCGGCCATTTACTCCTATATGGCTGTTATCGGTTTCTATGCCGTTTTACTATATTAGTAAAATCCCATGAGGGAGTCCCTGGTCTGTATAAGCTCTGAACATTTCAAGATCCAATGTGCAGTCCGTTATACAAAGCTGGGGTCGTTACTATGTTAAGACAGTCAAATTTTCCGAGGCTATTTGTAGGTTACGTAATAAGTTCTTTTACGGGATCGGGTTATTAGCCCACTGCCCACTGTGTTATACACAGGAGCCGCTCACCTCCCAATGCCTTCCCCATTTAAGTGTACCCCCTTAACGAGGCTGGGTGGACCCGAGGAGACCTCCAAAACCCACCGGGCTGAATTCCTGGTCATAATAACAGAATAAAAAATATCTGCCACAGGTGGATTCGAACTCCGGTTCTTTGGAGTACTTTACCTCTGTGGTACTCCGCTATCTAATGTTTTCATTTCTCAATAAATAATCTATTTTAAGTACTTACTTTGCTACTAGGGCCTATTACAGAGTTATTGTATATTATATGTTATTATGCATTTATTAATCGCATATATTTCACATATAAAAGTTGTTTATAGTATATATGTTATTTTGTAACAAAGTGTATTATTTGTTCATTTCTCTTTCATTTATGTTTTATGTTTAATTACTTTACTATTTATTTATTTGTCTATTTTTCTTTGTATTGTGTCCATTTTTTTTTAATGTTCCTACTGTTTGGAAACTATAAATATGTAAAAAACACAGAAAAACGAAATTCAAATCACATAAACGTAACATATAAAAAAGGAGTTTGCATCTTACAACGTACTAGTTATCGATTATAGCCTTGTGGAAAGTTGTATATAATAATTAATAAATAAAATATATTTTTAAAAAAATAATAAATCCAACCAGAATATACATAATCTATAAATTGATGACTTCACTTGATAACCTTATAGATGGTTTGCCAAACATTAGGTCCAATTAGAAAAAAACTTAATTTTTTTAGGTCGAAATCCTCGTGGTTATAAAATGAGTGGAAATCCTCCAAATTATTACAAGATCGATTTACGCGAATTTGCAAGGCACATATTGAAAAATCAATAAATTATATAAAAAAATCGATCAGGAGGTCTTGAGTTTATTATTTTTTTTTTAATACATCTTATAGATATTAAGATCTAATGGGTTTGGGTGAATAAGGATTTTGGAATGAAGAGAGGTGTATCTATTTCGGGCCAAATCTGAACTAATGGGATGTTGTGTTCTTTATGGATGAGTTTATTTGCGACGTAATAAGGAGCTTCAAGGATTTTACGGAGGATTTTGGATTGGAAGGATTAGATACGGGGGGAATTTGATGGTTTGGTGGTCTCCTAAAGCTCAATTCCGTATGCCCGAATAGGTCTGGGAGTTTTTTGTTGTAAATGGGGAGTTTAGAGCAATTGTCAAGTAGTTGTAGGAATCTACGACCAGTTTCAGTCTAGTAAGGGGATTCCCAGTAAATCTCTTTTCAAGATGGAGTCCTAAGTAGCGTCCTGTTTAACAGGCTTTAATAGGATATTTTTAAAAAATACAGGAAGGCGAGGGAGTAGGGGTTTGAGACGAAGAGTCTGCCCATCGTAAAATGCTCAATTAAAAATAAGAAGCAACCCACATACCAAAACATTACTCACTACAAATAACAAAATTTATAATAATTAAATAATAATAATTTTACTGAAATGTATTAATTATGTAGAATTAGCAAGGGCATAATAATATTTCGCGGTATAGGTTGTGTTATTCGTACAGAGGCTCTGGACTTACTTAGTTTATGGTGTTGAGTTGAGGATGTCTCATCTTCCATAAGTCAGTTAAATTAGCATGTATATATAAAAATATGGTGAGTGGGATAGTATTGATAAATTTAATTTTAATGACAAACGATAAATAAATATTCAAATAAATGACGTCCTATAAAATGTAGAAAAATTAACGGCATAATTTCGTATTATTAATTTTCGTGACAAACATATAAATTTGAATTAAATATTATACTATGCGGTGTATTACAATAATTGATTCTAAAATTGTTGAATGTAAATGAGTATTGTGCTAGGCACCGATAGATACTAGCTAATGGCTCTAAGGCTGTTTGAGCTAATTAGTATCAAAACGTTTTTAAAAAGATGTTTTTAATTTAAACAGTATACCTACAATTAATTTTGTTTTAATTGGTCTGATGAATTAAACTTCAACGTTCAATAATATATGTATATATTTGTATATATATATATCACTTCTACATTGAGTTCTATATTTTATTTTTACTTAATAATATTAGAGTTGCTTTAGTCCAGATTAACCTGCTTTCTTTCTTAACTGGCCAAGTTTTGGTCCCCCATAGGACAGACTAACGGTATTACTTTATCAATAATTAATTATGCACATTACATATTAATTGTAATGCAAATTTCCAAAATGTTTGTTAAATTGTCAATTTCTTAATATAGGCCCACGTGTTGTGTCGAGCTGAGGAGGCAAATGGCGGACTATATCCCCTAGGTAGTGGGAAAGGTTCGGCCAATGGGATCGCTGCCTCAGGGAGGGGGTAATACTCACCATGGTCGGCCAATAGTCAAAGGGCACTCAACATCATCCAATTTATCAGCAATTACTTGATAGATTCGTTTTGATTGAAAATACATATTTTTTATATATTCTAGTTGGAAGTGAATTTTAATTTAAGATTGAGAACAATTGAAGAAATATGTTGTAGATTATTTAATTAAACTTTATTTTCAATGAGTTACAGTATAATTTTAAAAAATAGTTCGTATTTCCGGATTATAACTAATACAATTTCTCTATGATAATTTCTTATGAGGATCTTTCATATTTATACATTTTTCAAATCTGATACGACCACATCCGGTCTCTCGGGTTATTAATATTTAAAAAAGTGATAGTTTGGATTTTACAGTAATTCCATAAATTCTGGTAGGAAAATTCTCAGCAAAAGCTTTAGGTGTACTGAATGTAGTCTACTGGCACGTTCTAGGGTTCAAAACTAGAAAAATATCAACCAATAAAAACAATCTCCGTAAACTCTCTATCAGTCCTAGTCCATAAATTTCAAACCTGAAAGTACAATATTCTCAACAATATTGTCAATCTATGCTCAATGAAACTCTTAATGTTTCTAATAATAACTATTTTTTAAGAGAAATGTGAGTCTTTGTAAATTTTTGGAAGACCGTCTTTCCAGAAGAAGAAGATAATGGTAGAAATAGTTTTAATTCTTTGCAATTTCAAATTAATAGATAATTAAGAATTAAGACGTTTCAGTGCCAGCCCCAATATACCGCTCCGCACCTTAAAGCGCTTTACTATTCGCATTGCGAGAGAACTCTATTTCAAATTAAATTTATACTACGTCATAAATGGTCTAATTTCATTACGGGGGAATTAAAAAAAAAGTTTTCAACTACCACGTAAAAAAAACCTTTCGGAAGAGGTTGGCTATCCATCTGGTGCTTACCTTTGAATTCTTTATTACTGTTATGCAATATTATTTATTTTGTTACAAAAGGTATTGGAAATGCAAAGTATTAGTTTTTAATAAATGTCCTAATGATGAAAAGATGTCTTTTCGTATGTGAAAATACATGTTACTTGTTAAGAAAGGGGGAAATATAGGCAATAACTTAATAATATTAGTATGTGATAATATCCTGTATTTTAGACAAAGCCGATATTTTATTTTTGTATTTTTTAATGTATCCCGGTATAATGAAGCTTTACATAAAGTTAGCCTTATCATATTCCTTTCTCTGCTTAAGTATCATCAGCAGTTTGGTAATGTTTTTTTTTAAATTTATATTTATTACTATTAAAAAAACAAAAACATCTCGGTAACAAGAGGAAGTTTTCGTTTTAAGTAGTGTTTTTTATTTTTGATTTAAGATTTTAAAAAATAGGTTAAGTTAGAATAAGAATATAAAAAATAGGCTAAGTTAGAATAAGAATATAAAAAGTAGGTTAAGTCAGAATAAGAATATAAAGAATAGGTTAAGTTAGAATAAGAATATAAAAAGTAGGTTAAGTTAGAATAAGAATATAAAAAATAGGTTAAGTTAGAATAAGAATATAAAAATCTGATGCTGTGTGCTCATCGCAACTTTCTCTCATCTCATGAAATTCATCCTCGCTTGTTACAGAAAACATATTTTTATATTATTCATTGTATCAATACTTTTACATATTACTTATAAGTGATTCAGTTGATAGATTGACTAATGTCAATTCCAGAAAGTTTAAAAAAAGTACTTTTAATCATAATAATAATAATATTATAGATAGATATAAGTTTTAACATATTTCATCTGCAAAAGTATGGCAGAAATATTTAGATATTCAGACATTTACCTAAAATTTATATTTTGCTCTTAACCATTTATTCAGTGCTAAATTGTCATAGAATCAATATTGAAAACATTAACAATGGTCTTGTGGAGTTATCCTCTTAACTCAAAGGTACATGTATAGCTTAAGTGAAATAAAGAAAAATCAATTATTTAATAACTATAGCGACGAAAAAATATCAGACTGACGAAATGGACTTAGTGCATGTCCTGCTTACTCAAACAATGGTAACAACATAGCTTTTATTCATTTTATTTAGACCTTTTTCCTTATTCTCCGTTAGCTTCTACAACTTTCTATGTTAAATATTATTATATCTAAAGTCTTTGTCTTTCCAACGATATATAATACGTTTATATTGCTACTCTTATTTCTGGAAATGTATTTTCAACTTGGAAAATATATTTTGCCTCTTATCTCCTTAAGTTAATTATCAAATCCTTCCATACTTTATATTTTTACATTTTTCACGACTAGAAAAAATGTTAAATGGTTAATTATTTCTAACAAACAAAATTAAAGCTTATTTAGAGACTTTTTGAATATTCGGTTTTGAAGCCCTGTTAAAATATATCACTGAAATTAAGATCTATCTGGTACTAAAGAATATTTAATTTTAAATTGGCTTATTGAGTTCAATCAAAATCGTTACAACCGTTTTTGAGGAAATCTATACTACACACTAGCTCTATCGGTCAGCCTATTTTATAGAATATGTTTATGTCACAACCCAGGCATATACTCGCTTTGAATATGTAATTCATGCAGGAATGAGGACGAAGGAAGGTGTTGGGATGATTATGAGGGACAGCCTGTTTGCAAAAGTGGAAAGTTCGGATCCAGTATCTCCTAGAATAATAACGGCAAACCTGGAATTATCAATAGAAAAAGTGGTCATTATTCAGGCGTATGCTCGCACCGAAGAAGCTATTACTTTGGACAAAGAGCAGTTCTATGCTGAGTTAGAAAGGGAAATTATTAAAAGCCAGGACAAGAACAGAGAAGTAATCATTATGGGTGACTTCAATGCTAGGAACTGGGAGTGAGTGCGTCAAAGGACATGGATTTATGGGAAAACATGGGGGTGAGCGCACTTTGAAACTAAATGGGCAAAGACTGGTTGATTTATGTGTTGACAATGATCTGCTCATAGGTAATTCATTCTTTCCACACAAACAAGTTCATAAAATAACTTTTTCCGCTGAAGAAAGGAATGTAAATAGTATAATCGATTACTTCATATAGAGTCGAAGGATAAGAAATCTATTTACCGATATTAAAGTGATTAGGGGTGCAGAAATTGGTTCAGACCACCTCCTGTTAGTCGGAGATACTCAAATTCTTCCCCCTAGGAAGAAACACCTAAGAAGCTACCACAAAAATTAACGCTATCAAGCTCCAGGAACCTGGAATAAGAGCGGAATACTCAAACCTATTGGATTCAAAACTCCAGGACACCAGCGTGGATGGAAGTGTAGATAAAAATGGTCAGAAATAAAGAAAGCCATACTGGAGGCCGCTACTTCTACTTGCGGGATTACCAATATTTCACCTGCACATAAAAGATCCAAGTGGTGGAATGATAGGGGGAAGGAATCAGTGGCGAGAAAGAAGGCAGCATGGAAGG
>NW_027107138.1:719372-721745 GCF_000696795.3 Halyomorpha halys | reverse complement strand
CGGGATTACCAATATTTCACCTGCACATAAAAGATCCAAGTGGTGGAATGATAGGGGGAAGGAATCAGTGGCGAGAAAGAAGGCAGCATGGAAGGAGTACCATTGGAACAGGACTCCATCCAATTGGGAACTGTATGTTAGAAGGAGAAATGAATCCAAGCTAGTAGTGAGGGTGGCAAAAAGAAAGAGCTGGGAGGAATTTGGTCGAAATCTGGAAAGTAATTATCATGAAAACACTAGTTTTCTGAAAAAAGATTAAAACAATGAAAGGAAAGACAAGCAAACCAATACGAAATGTAAAGGACGAGAGAGGCAGATTGATTACCAGGGACCAGGGTATTTTAGAAAGGTGGAGACACTTCTACAGGGAGGTTTTTTTCTGGAGATGTTGAGTGATTAGAGAAAGTATATGGGGAGAATATGTAAAGATGATATGGGAGGAAGAGGTGGAAGCAGCAGTGGAGAGATTAAAACTAGGGAAAGCAGCAGGAAGAGATGGCATCATTCCTGAATTCATCAAATAGGGTGGAACAGAATTATTGAAAGCATTGCAGTGCCTTTTTCAGAAGTTACTCACTGAAAAAGCCATCCCCTAAGGAATGGTAGTACAACATAATTGTCCCGATTCACAAAAAAGGCGATGCTAATGAATGTGAGAACTATAGACCTATATGTCTATCCCAGGATGTGTAGAGCTAGTGGAGAAAGACTTAGAAGAGGAACAGGGTGCTTTCAGGCCTCAACGCCAGACCCAGGATCATATATTTTCTCTCAGAACAATCATTGATAAATCGTAGGAAAGAGTATCTTCTTGGCATTTATATATCTAAAGGCTGCCTTTGATTTAGTCCTTAGACAAGACCTGTGAAATGCTCTTTCTGAAAAAAACATCCCGCAAGGATTGATAGAAACTATAAAGTCGACAAATCAGGATTCCATGGGAATAGTAAGGATTAATGGAAGAGAGTCCGATACCTTTGCATTTTAGAAAGGAGTAAAACAAGGGGATTGTTTGAGCCCCCTCCTCTTTATTATTTATATGGATTAAATCCTGAAAATGTACAAATGGAGGACAGCGCGCACTACTATTGGCAAATAGAACATGAGGACAATAATGGCCCAGGTAATGGTATTTGCGGATGACATTGTCTTTTTAGCAGACAATAAAGAGAACCTACAACAAGCTGTAACTGAACGGGAAGCTAAACTGGAAAGAAAAGGAATGGCCATAAATGTCAGGAAAAGCAAAATGCATATAGCCCGGGAACAGGAAAACATTGAAATACTTTGCAAAGGTGAACCAATAGAAATGGTTGACGAGTACACTTACTTAGGAACAGTGATCAGCAGGGATGGAAAGGTAGACCTAGAGATATTCAATAGAATAAAGAAGGCAAACGCTATATACTACCACCTCTGCAACACAGTTATAGGGAAAAGTTAGGTAGAGAAGAAAAGTAGAAAGAGAAGTACATATCTTCATGGCTGTATACATACCTACTCTCCTTTAAGGAAGTGAAAGCTGGGTACCATTTGATAAGCACCTAAGCAGAGTTACTGCAATGGAAATGAGATAGTTACGAATAGTGGCAGGCCGAACTAGGAGGGATCGCATACGGAATGAGAGGACAAGACAGAATGTTAAAACTGTCTCTATAAAGGATACCGTTGAAAAGAGACAACTCAGATGGTTTGGACATCTCTGTTGGATGAATGAACACAGAGATCCAAGAAAATATTTTGAGGTCAGACCGACAGGAAAACGCCCAAGAGGGAGACCCAGAATACAATGGAATGCTATGGAAGGACTACTTCTCCAGAGTCGGAGAGAGAATAGGGAAAAACTGTGATGCCATGAGGGTGCTGGCTATGGATTTGAGGGGCTTGGTTTGCCTGGACAAAGGAACCTCCGTGCTGGAAGGCACTAAGGAGAAAGAGAAAGAAGAAGAAGAATATGTAATTTCATTTTTATGCGACTTGAGGAGTTAGTCTCAAACTATGGCCAGTATACTTTGTTTTACATATACAAACTTAACTTTACCGAAAATTCAGCCGAAGCAAACAAAAATGGTGAACTCTGATTCGGAGACAACCAGGGAAAAAGTACGGAACCAATAAAACAGCAAGGTATTCAAAAATAAAAACACATTAAGCTGTGAAATTTTCACATATGCAGCTTCTTGGTTGACTTGTAATCCAGTATTTGTAATAAAATGAAGTTTTTTAATAAAATTCAATCTTCCTCCAGTTCAATCATCTATGATGAACATTACAAGAAAACATGTATACATTTTGAGTTATATCCAATTAACCAGAGAATTTCAGAGATGAGAAATAAGTAACAAACGAATATTACATATTTATATAAATAAA
>NW_027107138.1:717221-718879 GCF_000696795.3 Halyomorpha halys | reverse complement strand
GGAAGAGGAGTCCCCTCTTAAACCCAACCCAGAAATTGAAAGACCAGTTCAGAGGGCGGAAGTAATTAAAGGACGTGTCAAAAGCTACTTGGAGAAAAAAAAGTATCTCAGGAGATCCAGAAATACCTAAATGGCCAACTGAGAGAATTAGCCTATATAGTAGTAGGACTGGAAGCCCAATGGGAAATTATCCCAGAAATAGTGACTGAAATGGTAAAAGAAGCCATGTATACTGATGATCTACACAAGATCATTGGGAAAAAGGTCTCCCAGATTGTTGCTCCAATGGTAGTAGAGGCTATAGGGGACGCCATAGGAGCGGTCTATGACCAGAAGAAAAAAAAAAAAGGATATCACCTACATTGAAAAGGGTTTCTAGCATAATAAAAGACCTGGAAGGGAAAGTCAACGAAGGGGCCCGCATCCACTAAGAACGCACGGCCGAATTTAGGGCTAAAGGAAGAGAAAAGGGGAATGAGGACCGAAGAGCAGTGCAAAAACCGAAGACGATGGGACCTGGGCCTTCAGTGCTAACTCCGCTGAAAGAGAGGAGGAAATATGAGGGCGCGGAACCGGCCCCAATGCCCCAAAGGTCCAGCCAGACACCGTTCTGTAGGGGAAGGAATCTTAAATCGGATAACTCTACAGACGGTGAGGAAGAGGAAAGCGGAGGGTGGGAAAAAGCCGAGCGAAGAAAGCGGAAGTGTCTCCGGAAGAAGGGCCAAAGGAGAGGAAAAAACTAACCTGCGCTGGCGTCCTTGCTAGCGTTCCGGCCATTCCGCTCAAACCCCAGGAGACAGCGACATATGTCACACGTCAAAGCGCAGCGGGGTGGGCTGCCAAGGATATATACAAGGAACTCCCGTCCCAAGAAGAATTGAAGAGCATTGGGGACATAAAATTGATAAAAGTCACCCAAAAGGGCAGTGTTCTGGTCAGGACAGAGGGCGCTGGCCAGGCACAATAGCTCCTCACCTGGGATAAGTTGAGGGAAAAAGGATTACAGGCTAGCCTTACTGTGCCACGCAGGGCTCGCCTGGAAGTAAAAGGAGTCTCCAACTTTTGGGACGGGAGTATCCTGGAGAAATATCTTTGGGATAAAATTCCAATAGAGGCTCCAAAGGAAGATAAAGACAGGAGGGAGTGGCTTAGACCCTGCTTCTCCACTCCCGCGAGGGGCGGGCTCACAACTACGTGGGTGCTTGAGGTGCACCAAGCTATGAGACTCGCTCTGATGACACTGTCCGTGAGGGACGTCAGCGGAGGATGGTGGAACTTGACCATCAGAGATTACCTGGACCCCTTACTCTGCCTTCGGTGTCAAGAATACGGACACCCTGCCAAAGTCTGTATAAAGGAGGTGGCATGCAGGTGGTGCCCAGGGACTGGGCACAAAGTTAAGGAGTGTCCTGAATAGAAGAAGGGTGAACCCTCGTGGTGTAGCAATTGCAATGCGAGTGGCAGAGCTGGGAAAGATCTCCGACATTGTGTGGGCAGCAGGGAATGCCCGGCACATCTGGAGATGATGGTCAAGCAGGCGAAGAAGACCCGATATGCGTAGGTTGCATATCCTGCAGGTCAATATGGGCCGGAGACGAGTGGTCGCGGACGAATTGAGAACTCTCGCCCGAAGTGCTGACATCTTGGCGATTCAGGAG
>NW_027107138.1:712228-713456 GCF_000696795.3 Halyomorpha halys | reverse complement strand
CTAACAAAAACAACTCAACAAATTCAACTAGAATATTATAAATAATATATGTGTATTAACTATTTTTCGGTCTAAGTTGTCTTCGTTTCGCAGATGGTCGCAAATTACTTTTTAATTTGGAATATTTCAATCCGAACGTTTATTTACAATACTTCCATCATCTCTGAAATTATAGTCCATCTCGACAGAGGCACATTTCAAATAAAAATGCAATGTTCAATGATAGAAAGAGCGGGATGGCAATGATACAGGGCCCTAGGGAGTCTAGCAAAATTACTTGTACTAATTCTCTGACTATTCCAGATTTTTACCATATTTTCTTTGACCAAGTAAAATTTACTCGAATAGATAATATTTTAATCAGACATGCATCAAATACTAATGATTATACAATATTCAACTTATTAAAAGAACTTATCAAGTGTTATAGAGTTAAACTTTGAATTAGGAGTAGAACATTTACGAAGTTATTGATTGTACACTGATATTTAAAAAAATATATATTTTGATCTTTAATTTGACGTTCTACATTTTTTGTTCGATTTGGGTTTTCAAGGAAACTTAAAGCGAATCTGACTTCCTTATTCTTTAAAAAATATTAATATTCAGGAATTAGGGAACATAAATTCTACTTCCGATATATAGTTAAATTTTTATATTTGTCTATAGTAATTCTTTTAAATTTCGCTTTTCGTTTTTTCCTGAAGTACGGTTTTGGTGTTTAAAATTTTGAATTTATGTCCAGTTTGTCTAAAAGGTGTGGTGAGAGCAGTTTGGTGAAGTTTGTAGGAGTTCTTTATTATAGTGGTACTATATTTGTGTTGATATAAGGGATATTCATGATGTTGTGTTAAATGTAAAATGTTTTACCATGTTAAATGTTATAATTATAGGATTCCTATTTAGTCATGTTAAATGTATAAGAATTCTATACGGGAAGAATGTATAAGAATACTCTCATCGGGAATTTTCTGAGTAACTTGTTTTATAACCTTCCCTTCCAAAACTTCTTAATATTATTTACTTCTGAGTTTATATTAAAATAATTTATTATAACATGCTAAAAGTGGAAGATGTGTGAAAGTTTGGCCACTGAGTGTCTTGTTGATCTTCTATCTGGTGAGGAAGAAAATCAAGATGAGCTAATTGACAATTGTTATTACATTATTATTGTTGTCATCCATTGCTTTATTAGTTATAACAACATCCAATAATATACTAACACAAT